>NC_082397.1:4384291-4396791 GCF_031168955.1 Gadus macrocephalus
GGTCAGAGAAAAAGCGGTAAAAAGAGGATAAGAAGAGACATTGGAAGTGAAAAGAGATGAGTGGTTAGAAAAGAGGGAGAGAAGAGAGAGAGAGAGAGAGAGAAGAGACCTCAGAGAGCAAGTGAGAGAGTGGCAACAGAGAGAGAGAGAGAGAGTGACAACCAGAGCGGAAAGCCAACCATCAACAGGGATTTAATTCTGTCCAACAGGAAGCAGGCGAAACCCAAAGGACAGACAGGAAGAGTTATTCTAGAGGGTTCTGTCGCTAAGCTCTTGTTGTTTTTATCCCGGCGTCTGGCGTGACGCTCATCCCTGTCGTGGCGGACCTCACTGGGCAGAGAAGCGAAAGTGTTTCTGTTCCACCGAGGTTTATCTGCTGTCTGCCCGTCACTCCTGAATCACTGCAGCCCAATTAAGAGCAGAAGGTCTCTGAAACCAGAGCCCTGCAGAGGCAGACGAGGGAAGCTCTAAATCTAATCGGTCCGCTCCGACCTTTCCCTGGTTTAAAAAAAATTTAGATTAAAAAGAATAGCTCTTCAGAAAGTAGACTGTGAGAAGTTTTGTGTTTGAGTTTGATGGAGGGAACAAGCCAATTGTTTTCAACGCCAGGCTGCGTTGTCGTTTATTGCTGGCATTTCTCCATCGGTTGTCGTCCGGCAGACAGTTTTTAGAATAACTAACGGCAGGGCCGTACGTGGTCTGGGCGGATGGACATGGAACAGATAGGGACACTGTATCGCAAGATTAAGACCTTAACCTTGTCTGAGGGGAGTGTCTAAAGCATGGCATGCCTTTCAACGTAAATCTGAGGATGTTTTAAGATGTGTCCCTGGCCGGGGAATTAAGGTAAGAGATTAGTTTAGACGAGATTAGGTATGAGATTAGATTAGAAAAGATTAGGGGAAAGATTATATTAGACTAAAGCAGATTCGATTACATGGGATTAGGTCAAATATAATATTATATTGGATTAGGTAGAGTTTAGATTTGCTGAGATTAGGTGGACGATTTGATTAAATAAGATAAATTACATTAGGCATGTGGCACATGCATTCCGCCCATGGTGCTCGTCATGTTGGCACCGGAACTTTAATAGTACAGTTCATATAACCCCCCCCCCCCCCCCCATACACACACACACACACACACACACATACACACGCACGCACACGCGCTCTCTCTGCAGCGTGGCTATAGGTCAGACAGCAGGGCGGTGGGGGAAGTAGGAGAGGAGCCAGATGTCTGGAGACAGACCTGTAAATAAAATCACAAAGCATGGCTGTGTCTATTTGTGGCGTTGGTGAATAAAACACCCCCGGCCCCAGGATGGATCTGGTTTCCCGCCTGTATATCTGTCTCTTCATCCTTAAGAACTCTCACACTACAACACTTACTCACAGTTCACTCCCCTTCCCACGCTCTCATTCCTTACAGTCTCTTTGGTGTCAGCGCGTCTGCAACAGAGACGCGAGTGGAAGGGGAGACCCTAATGAAAGACAGTAGCGGAGGAGGAAAAAAACTAATTTATAGTCGGCGTGCGCGTTCAGCGGAGCCGGCGTCGACGGAAAATAGGACGTCCTCGCGGCGCGTGGTTCACACGGCGATTCGTCGCGCGAACCGCGCGCCTCTGAAATGTTGAAGCCCTGCATGCGTGGAACCGCGCTACCTCAGCAGCGTTATAACGGCGACGAGGCCGCGGCGGTGAGCGGGCGGTCACCGCTCTTCACAAACAGCTCATCACAGCAACGGTTAATGCCGCTTTAGAGACAAAAAGGCTTGCTGGTTCGAATCCCGCCCCAGCGGCTGCCAAGTGATGCTCTTTAGCAACACACCCCTAACCTCTAAACTTCTGCGGTAGAGTGGGTCGTTGCCTCTCTGAGGTCACTGGTTGTGTGTGCGTGAGGGTTGCTGGTTCGATTCCCGCCCCGGCAGCTGCCGAATAATGCTCTTGAGCAACACACCCCTACCCTCTAAGCCTGCGGTAGAGTGGGTCGTTGCCTCTCTGAGGTCACTGGTTGTGTGTGCGTGCCAGGATGGTTATGAGGGCTGCAGAAGCACTGAACAAAAGCAGTCTATCGTGTCCTCAATGTCCTTAACATAATAGTGGGCTGTGGTGAATGTCTGATCGAATTGACTCACTCGATTCCTCAACTCATTTATGTGAGGATGACACAGATATTCCCCCTCCCAACAAAAGCCAAAATTGCAGCTCTGCCTATTAACTATTAACACAGCCAGTCAGTCTCATGACGACGTCCATTAGAAATGATTTGCAACCCTTTGTTGTATTTAGTCCTTTTTAGAAGACTTCAATCCTCAGGAAGGCCGAGAACGAAAGATTCAAATTGGAGTAACGTCCATTCATTCCTGGTCGATGAATAGCCGCCGTAGTAGTAGTAGAAAGAAGAGAGGATATCTTTCATGTGCCAGAGGGGTGGTTGTCCCTGGGGTGGCTGAGCTCGGGGCAGTAAAGGAGCAGCATGTCTCTAAGTGACTGCGGCACATGGAACAAAGCGGAGAGCGTCTTGAGGGCAGGTTAAGGTTTGGTATTCCAGGCAGCTGCAGGGTTGACTCAGGGGGGGGGGGCACGCTCGGGTTTATCACGGCTGCAGGCCAGGCAGGAGGCGCACCTCCGCCCTAATGAGGGATACTGGGAGATCCGCTAGCACCCCGTGTGCTAAGAACAGGCTAGATTAACAGGTGTGTGAGTGTCAGTGTTATGTGTCGATGCTGATGCGGGCGCTGCCACACACCTGTGACGTGTTGTTTGTCATGTATCCAATTGAGGTGTTTCTACTTTATTTGGGATGTTGTTGATCCGTGCGTATGTGTGTGTGTGCTGTTTGCTGTGTGATGTGTATGGACGTGGAATTGTTGTGAGTGTGTGTGCATGTGTACTAGGGATGGGCAAAATGATTATTTTCCGGGAACTAGTTCTTTCAGTTCAGTTCACTATAACGATTCGTTTATTTGATTCGGTCGTTTTGATTCGTTCGTTACGTCAGATTACGTCTTAAAAAAAATAAAAATTTAAAAACTTATTTTTTATTTGGTCATGAGTCCGGATAGGACCGTCAAGACCGCGGTCCGCCGTTTGGAGATTCCTGCTATATTTTATAACTGAACGTTCCACCAATATTTATACCACTTGCTTACTCTCTATATTTCATTCATGGTTTTACATTTATAATTTTATTTTACTTTACATTTAATTCTTCATTGTTCAGGCATTACAGAACTTGCATGGTCATAAATAAAAAATACGAACTGCAGTTTAATTTCTTTGTTTGTTCTTAAATTGATGTAGAATGGAGCAAAGACTCCTGGGATTGGGAAATGCGTTTATCCAATAAACAGATGGAGGTCAAGTCTATTTTCGGAAAAATGTAGGGGGATATATGAGTGGCCCCACGTCGAATGGTATGACCCAAGATACGTCAGACAGAAAGCGCGCATATTCGACGGTACCGCCTTGTCATTGGCTTACCCAGGTGCCATTGCAACACCATTGCTACCTCTCATTGGCTGAATCTTTGAGAACGTTGGACTCAATCAATATAAGTCGCGGGGAGACGAAGCTCTGTTCGTTTGTATATTTTATTTACGTGACCATATTTTTGGTTTATGTTTAAAAAAAAGAATCAAAGAACCAGTTCTTCTTGTTTTGGGGGAACCAGTTCTTGTCGTTCACGTTCGGGATTCGTTCGTTGTAACGAATCGGTCGCGACCGACACATCCCTAATGTGTACGCTTCTGTCTGTACTTAAGTGTGTGTGCTTGTATGTGTGCTTGAGTGCATGTTGGCTGTGTATGCATGAATGTCGGCTCGTGTGTGTGTGTGTGTTTGTGTGTGCGTGCATTTGGTCTGCTTGTGCCTGTGTGTGTTTGATTGCGGGTGTGTGCGTGCGCGTGTGTGTGTTGTCTGAATGTGCGCACAGGTCAGTGTCAGTCATTACTGAGGAATTCTGGGAATTCTGGGATGAAATATTCCCTGTTGCTTCCGATGTTCCGATACCCAGACCCACTCGGAGAACTTTAATTAGACATTATCACCACCATCACAGCTGACCGTTAAAACACATTCCTGAATAACTCACAGGGTCATTCATGGCTGCTTATAAATAGTATACGTAGCCTTTTAGACTGTACACTGCATAGTGATAGTCTTTAGTCCTGCAGACGGTTAAGCCTGTGTACAGTACTTAAGCCCAAAGCCTGCAGAGTTTGAATTTCAACTCATATTTGCCCCACAGACACACACACAAACGAGAATCAAAGATGTGGCAGGGCTTTTTCCCCGCTGGCTCCAAAAGGGACTCTTTGTTGGATGCAAACGTTCAAAAACATTATTTAGCATCCGCCCGAAATGGCTGTGTGCTTTAGCTTAGAATGTGGTTAGGTGTTAGCAGTTGAGGAAGTTGATAAAACTTTTTTAAATGATGCATTAATGTGAGGGATAACGTGTCTATCTTATATCTTATAACTTTACAGAAGTAATGCCCTGCGTTGGTTCATAATATTGGGGTGATAAGTAACTCAAGACGTGGACATCAAAAGATACTGCTGGCAGACAGAGCTCCACACATCCACAAACACTGTTGCATTATATAGAAGTGTCCCAGAAGCTTCACCCCTCATATGAAGCATATTTTAAAACACGACTTCAGCAACCTCCAGTAAGTCTCTCTGACGGCGGATGGTTTCAGACCTCCAGAGTGGCCGGAGGGGGGAAGGGGCCCGGGTCCGAGATAAAACCCTGGACCCCTGTGGAGGTAGCCCCCCAGATTGTGCTAGCGGGTCAGCTGTTGTTGGGCCATTTCCCGTGGTAAGAGTATAGGTTTACACAACAGCAGGGGGTCTAGATGAGAGAGAGGGAAAGGAGACACATGGGGAACCCCTGCTGATGTCAGGGACCCCCAATGCAGAGGGGGGGTTGGAGGTCTCTCACGCTGAAGAGGTCATGGCTGGACCCCTAGCCCTATTTTTTGTTTGTGTGGCACACTGATCTGGCCTGGGATGAAAGTTGATGATGTTTTCCTGCCTCCATGCCACTTTTAGAGGCCTGCCCTGGAACATACCACCATCCTGTTATGATTGAGGTAGTCTTAGTCCCAACATGATGATACTCAAGAGTGCTAACTTAATGCCATAATGTAGAAGTAAATATTCCCATACATGTAATAAGAATCAGGTAGGAGTAAGGCACCGGGCTCAAGCATGCCCTACAGGTAAAACGGAGGACATGGCATATCAAACTCAGTACTCTTTAGTTTGGGGCATGGACTCATTAAAGGATAAATATACACACAGCTTGCAGGGTCGTCTCTGGCTTCATTAGTTCCCTGATTGAACGAATCCTTTATTTATTATCAAATGAGAGCAGCGGCAACAATAAGTCTGAGCACCGCCGGCGAAGTCAAAAACACATATTTTGTTCTCTCTTGTTGCTATGGAAACCTGTTCTGAGCCACTCCTGATAACGAGTCTCGTGAGAAATGTGAAAGATTTAACGGAAGGAAAAATAAAACAAATGGAGATAGCGGCAAAAGTTTTTTTTATAATCTCAGCCCATGCACACAGAGGCTTTGAACCAACTTGTGAGAGCACTGGGCTTACACACCGACTGCTAAAAATCGAATTTCCACCCTTCCACCCATAACAAACACATATTTGTTTGTTACAATGAACATGCCTCTGTGTTTACTGGCCTTGATGTGAACCCAGGCGACAGGAGGTTTGATAAGGAATACAGCCCCAAATGTCTTTTGGTAAAAGCACTAACAAGTTCTACAAGCATGTTGAAATCCAGAGATGGGATTGGGTAAGACATATTGTTTGAGGGGTTTTTAAGGTTTACCATTATATAATAATAATAATAATAATAATAATACATTTAATTTAGAGGCGCCTTTCAAGACACCCAAGGTCACCTTACAGAGCATATAGTCATCATTCAAAACTATGTAAAACAGACTAGAATAAAAGGAAAACAGAGGTTAAACATGAAGAATAATAATAATTAATAACACTCAAAGACGCCTAAAGTGAAGGGGGGACCTCACTAACCACCACCAATATGTAGCACCCACTTGGGTGATGCACGGCAGCCAATCGGTGCCAGAACGCTCACTACACACCAGCTTGAGGTGGAGAGTTAGGGATGAGGTGGAGAGTGAGGGAAAAGAACATATTTAAACACTATCGACCATATTTAAACACTGTCGATCACATTTAAACAATATCGACCACATGTAAACACTATCGACCACATTTAAACACTATCGACCATATTCAAACACTATGGACCACATGTAAACCCTATCGACCACATGTAAACACTATCGCCCACATTTAAACACTATCACCCACATTTAAACACTATGGACCACACGTAAACCCTATCGACCACATTTAAACACTATCGCCCACATTTAAACACTATCGCCCACATTTAAACACTATGGACCACTTTAAACACTATGGACCACATGTAAACCCTATCGACCACATGTAAACCCTATCGACCATATATAAACACTATCGACCACATTTAAACATGTAAACCCTATCGACCACAATTAAACACTATCGACCACAATTAAACACTATCGACCACATTTAAACATGTAAACCCTATCGACCACATTTAAACACTATCGACCACATCCTATCGACCACATTTAAACCCTATCGACCATATTCAAACACTATCGACCACATTTAAACTATCTACCATATTTAAACCCTATCGACCACATTTAAACACTATCGACCATATTTAAACATATTTAAACATATACATCTTGATATCTATTCTTCTTCAATACAAGACATTATGTATGCAACGATAGTTAAGTCTCAAAGCCCCCACCCCCCTCTCCTCCATTAAAAGAACATTCAAGATGTTCTGCGGTATGTCATGGATAGCAATACAAACAACGCAAAAGTACACTCTGCCCATATTTGTGTGTGTTGACATAGTCCAATCAGAGAGGACTGCCATAAATAGGGTTTATGGTTTATGGAACTTGGCACTCACAGGACTTTTAAAATTGAAAGAGCAAGATCCGCCGAAGATCAAAACACAGCGCTGGTTTCATACTCTGGTCGAAACGAGGTAGCTCTGTTTGATCGTTAATGGGCTGCACTGCCGTTATCAGATAGGATACCTAATCTGCTCTTATCTCCTGACCCCGTCTGGGAGCAGTGTAAAACACACAGGCTACAACCAGGCTTCCTTCCTCCTCCCACGCCTGGACTCATGTAGCCCTGAGCTAAAAAGATATCTAATGCTCTAACGTTGTAGGCCGGTTGTTATTCACCCCTCTAAATAAATAAATGAACAAAGGAGGTAACCCTGAGCTGAATGCTTACCATTGGCTAATGCTTTATCTGTGTTTTTGTAGTTTTAGTACACCACACCAAACCCAGAGCTGATGCTTTATAAGTGTTAGCTGGTTGTGGTAAATTGCTTCGAACCCAGAGCTAGACGCTAAACCTTAGCTAGCACTTATGAGTGTTGGCTGGTTGTTGTTGAAGTCCACTATACCAAACCCCAAGTTAGGCATTATCAACGTCCGCTCGTTATAATCCACCACTCCAAACCCAGAGTGAAACATTAGTTTCATTAGAATTGATATCGTTTCCGGTCCTTTCTCTGCACAACAGAGGAAACAAAGGTGGTCTTTGATCCAGTGGAGTGGAGCCTCTAGAGCTCCATTCTGGAGCTGACCCAGTACACAAACCCCCTCCCCCCTCCCCCCACCCAACATTGTTGGGGCACAGGTCCGACATGCTGCCTATCCCCATGGAAACCGACAGTCGAGTTCCAGTCACTCCAAAGTGTTGAGTGAAAGTTACTCTCCTTGATGTGCTCCAGGGATACTGTGATGGATGGAACCAGAGAGAGAGAGAGAGAGAGAGAGAGAGAGAGAGAGAGAGAGAGAGAGAGAGAGAGAGAGAGAGAGAGAGAGAGAGAGAGAGAGAGAGAGAGAGAGAGAGCCCATCTTAACTTTCTTGGTTGTCCACCAGGAGAAGCCTTTCAGGCCCCATATGAGCCTTATTCACCTTGGGTTAATCTTGGTTCCATCTTGGTTCGGCATCCAGTTCCTATTGTCAAGCCAGCGTTTAGTACCAAGATGGATGCTAAGTGCATAAGGCTCATCATGTCAGTCTCAATACCTACACTACACTCGGTGGCATATATTCAGCTCGGAACGGAAGGATAATTTATTCCACACACTCCATCACTTAAAACAGCACCCCTTAATGAATTGCTTCAAGCTAAATCAAAAATTCTAGACGGTCTTTTGTTCTCATAAACTGTTGGAGAGAAATCTGTCCGAATTTATTTTTGAGCTGGAAACATACAGACAGGTGTGACAGAGTGAGAGAATGATTCATTAGACATCAACTCTTTTGTCACAGTCTTTATAACTAAGGTTTTTCAAATAATTAATTATGATATCGAGTTGAAAATTCCACATCATTCCACACCTGTAATAGTAATGGTTACTGGGGTAAGCAAAAAAAGTTAAAATAATAAGAAAAATGGTTAGTGTATTGATTTGTTGTGAAACATGAATAAGTTATTCCAGAGTTCCACAGCTTGTCCCTGTGTGGTTTCATTCAAGGTCCACCCCTAGTGTACTGGTTCTGGTGTTTGACGACCAGAATAAAATATTCAGGGTTTGTTTCCCATTGTCCGCCGTCCCTCTGTATTCATCGTGAAGCGAGATGCCCCGGCCTGCTCCATGTAGCTACAGATATCTTACTTTGAATCACTTAGGATGATGCTAAAACGACTCTGAACACTAGCGTTGAGTTGAATAGTAATCTGGATGGAAGACCCTAAATAGAAACCGGTCGCATCTGTTTCTGCCTGCTGAACAAAGGTGTATTGCTATGAGAGAAGTGGTCCCATGAGCCCAGCTTATGGGAGCTAAGCTTCAAAGCAAAACATTGATGATACCATCGTCTTATTAATTAATAGACGTGTCACCTCTATGAGGGTCCCCATCGATGTGCTAATGTAGGCTGTTAGCTAGCGTAAGGAAACAGCTAGCAATTGACTGCTGTGTTGGACTACAGCAGATACAAACACATCTGGTAGGAGATACAGAGTTGGCTTTGGGTTTACTGGCACAGCACTGTTGTTTCAAACATGAAATTATCCAAATAGAGGCAAATTGAGGGGGCAGGACTCTTCCAAACATTGAGGCTGGAGCGGCCAGATTAGGGACTTGTGGCCAGTGTTGATGTTTGATCCAACATGGAGGGGCTGTGGCTCAGTTACAGCTGTTAAACCACAGATGTCATGAATGACTGTGCGACCTGCCCAAGCATGTCTTTTGTACACCTCACCATCTGACGCCTATAGATAACTGTTGGCTGGGTGGCCGGTCTGCCTGCTTGTGTCTCTGTGTGTGTTTGCAAGAATGCATGACCATGTGTGTGCGCCTTTTCAAGTGGTTCTAAGGAAGCGTGTGTGTTATCAGGGATACCAAATGGAGAGCACACTACATCTCATGTGTGACGGACGTCTAATGACTCACAGAGTCAAAACAAGCCGTTAGTCAGCCAGTTAGTTGTTTTTAGTTTTTTTTGTCAGTGAGTTAATATGTTTGTGGGAACAGAGATTCTTTGTGATATTTTTATTTCGGTGCTGTTATTCTTGGCCGCAGTTTCATTAATTTACTCTGAGAGCTGTCACAGAACCAGACGTCATTCGTCTGATGTTGTTGCCTGTCGAACAGGACTGGACCGTTCCCAAAATAGACATCGCCTCGCATTCTGAATTTTGCATCGTGACACAACTTGAATGTTGATTCTGTTTCCTCCAAGTAGAGTTTAAAACAACAATATGGTTCTAATTCACAATTGGAGTGAAATAAAGAACAAATATCCAAGAACCAATATATACGTCGAGTCAAACCGTATTTAGAGAACATTTTCGGACGCACTACCGAGACAAAAGACAGTTAAACATGGTTTATTCTAGCCACAAAACAAGCGGCCCAGATCCAAACCCTCCCTTCTCCGCAACCAAGACATCCATCTGGGCAGACGTGACGACACAAACGTCAATACTAACAGTAGACGACTGTTGTAGACGCCCTCTGGGGCCTACTGCTGCTGTCCATTATGCCCGTTAAACCCCCCCCCCCCCCCTCCCCTCTCGCAGCCACCCTGACCCCCAGCGGGGGGGCTCCGTCCTCAGCTATGATCTCTCTGGGCAGGGACCTCTGGACGAGGATCTGATGAGATCAGGGACAAGTTATTTAGGCCGTCAGCGACCAGAGTAAATCACGGTGTCAATGTCTCTCAGACCCTCTTTCCCTGTCATGATACATCTCTCTCTCCCTCTCTCTCTCAAGATATGTCTTTCTCAGTTTCTTTCTCAATCTCTCTCTCTCCCAGCCACAGCTACCACCACCCTCTTCTCACCATTCAGCCTTAATAACACCCTGTTCCTATTTTATATACTTAGCCATTATTATGACCATTTTCACACAGCATGAAACATTCAAATTCAACCTGTGATGTAATGGGACGCAAAGCGGCACCGAGCGTCAGTTCGCAAAGGAAATGTCAAATATTTCTGGGGAATATCTGACAGCTTATTATCTGACGCCACTTTGGCTGCCAGGGGGGGCTTGTAGTAGAATATCTGATTCCCCTACTTGGCCTTTTTCCTCCTCAGTCCTCACTCCTCAAAGGAAACACTCACACAGAGAATGATAATGGTGTTAATACAGGGAATCACTTGTCATTGGGTCGGCTGGCATGCGGGTGAAACCGATGGCAGCCAGACTACACTAGGATCGATCCCTTGTTTTTACGATTTTGTTAACAAGGTATTCTACAGATCCCAAATCTCGAGCAACATGTCGGAACTAACGTGAAACAAACAAAAGTGAAACGGCCAGTTCATCCAGATCTAGACCTCGATATTAATCTAAAGTCTGATTTTTGAGATCCAACAGAAAGAAAAAGAGAAAGGGTTTTCACGTGTAATCCTATGGCTTCATCTGAGATGTCACCAGGTAGATTCAAGTCCCGGGAATTCCATCGGGTTGAGCGACAAGATACACATACAACTTTACACGTACAAACTGGTTCAAACGCCTGGCTGGCATCAAAAGGCATTGTGTAATACTGGGAATATGAGCTAAACTGCGTGGGCCAGAAGAAGAGTTATGATATAAAAATAAACCTCTCTCCCTGTGTTTAGAGGAGGGAGCCAGATGCATGCATGGACCGAAGTGGCCGGGGTGGGGCCTGTCCAAACAGCCTCGGCTATCTGCTCCTGGGAGCGCCGGCCCAAACCACAACACTGTGTGTGTTTCAAACCAAACTCAAACATTCCTTTGGTTTGCTTCACATTTTAAATGTTCACTGGCAGAGACGGCAAAACCACCAAATTCTTTCTGCGGAGAATACAGAAAAACCGCTCGGGGCATTTTATTCCCACGTAGTTTTTCCACTGAAACAGACTTGAGACTTGACCTGATTGGTCTGTGTTTTTTTTTTTTTTTCAAGCTCGTCCCAGGGTGTCGCCGCGGGTGACCATGTTTTAGTCACCTGCACCTGAGTCACACCCACACTCACCTGGAGCCACCTGACACTGGCCAGGTGTACTGTAACCACTCTCCCTGGAGTCACCTGGAGTCACCTGATCACTGGCCAGGCGTTGGCCAGGTGTTCTTTAACCGCTCGGCCTGGCATTCTCACCAGGAGAACAGCTCAGGGCGAGCTCTCCTTCCAATGTGCGGGAACAGTTGGTGAAAGAGAGAGAGAGAGGGGGGAGATATCCGTTTCTGTTACATGTTTTTTTGCTATTTTTTGATACATCTTTCTTCTTCCTGCTCGCGTCTGTATCAGTGTTTCACTGGGGGACTGTGAACTGGCGTGCGCAGCTCACAGAAAGTAAGAGATGAGGATTTGCGTCTTTTTGGTAGTGGAGCCAGAGCTGACAGGATTATATCCAATCATGCTCAACATCGGTCCCGAGACTAGGTGTTCAGCTGCTCACCGCTCCCCTCTTTCCTCCTCCCAGACGCCCAGCTATTGACCTTCACCTCCAGCACACGTCTTCATCCACCACTACCCCACCACTCTCTCATTCCACAATCCCATCTCCCATCGCCTCACCCTCTCATCCCCCATCCCTGACCCTATTATCCCTTCATCTCCCACCCTCTCCCTCCCTCTCTCCCGCCCTCTCATCGCCTCTAAAGATTGATAACCTGCCCAGACTGTCTGGCAATTAACCCCCTCCACTCCACCGCCATCTACACCATCACCGCCATCGTCCCCACCAGCATCGCTACAAGCAGACCGAGCTCCATTTCCATATCCCCCCCCCCCCGCTCTCCCCTCCCCTCCATCACATGGTAATTACCCCCACTGTAGGACCTTGAGAGCCAGATCTAACACACCGCCAAGGTCACAGCGGTGCCTGCAAGCACAACGGTTGTTAACGGTTGTGTGTATGGTGA
>NC_082397.1:4399291-4451791 GCF_031168955.1 Gadus macrocephalus
TTTGAAATCTCAGAATTCATGGAAGCATTATCATAATCCTCAGTGCCGAAGAGGTCAGCCACCTTGAAAATGTTTACAGTCAGAACCAAACCAAGGACCTTCTAAGCCCTTCTGTTTAGAAGAATAAAACAACCGTGACCAGACTGAGAACCGCTGCAAAAGGGGCTGGATAGATTATATGTTCTGTTTCTACATTACTTTGTACTTAAAGTCTATGTGTCGGTATAAGTGGGGGACTTCGATATTTGATGCTACATGTTTTATTTATTGTTCGAGAGAAAGAGTAAGAAAACAAGGACGACAAATATTGCCACACTTCCATAAAAGCCTGGCAATGAATACAAAAATAGGGGGCGGCAGACTATTTTTACGAAGAAAATTGAAAAAGACATCTTATTAGAATGTGATTTGTATGTAAAACCAAATCGTGTCACATGTCATTACAGTTGAACATCAAATCCACCACAGTGACCACCTCACCCGGCCCTAGACGGTCTATGATTGGCCGTCCTCCCGTTCCGCCGTCTTCTCTGAGAACGGAACAAATTAGCACTGTGTGAAATGGAGGACATTTAAAGAGGGATTTGAATGAAACGTCAGCCCTCGGCAGACAGAATCATTTCGCCTTGTCCCCGGTGGTTCCTCCAGCTCGATTACTCGTCCAGAGGAACGTTGGGTTGCTTAGCAAGAGCGCAGGGATGTTTTTAATAACGCAGAGCGCTCAGCCAAACTGTGTGTGTGCGAAGCATAATGATGTTAGCCTCTTCCAAATGACCTTAAACATTCACTCTGACTGTGTTTAGTTTTAATCTGGGACTCCCAAAAACAACCAAAACATCTAGAGACTCTCAGTCCCATGCTTTATACCTCATCCAATACACAGTAAAAATCTGTAGTCGTAGGAAGTTGGCTAGTTGTTTGTAGGTTAGTGAGAGCAGACAGGCTAATGTTAGCAGTTAGTGGTTTGTAGTTCAGTTTGATTAGCCAGGCTAACGACAGCAACTAGTGGTTTGTAGTTAAGTGGAGCGGCAAAGGCTACCGTTAGCAGCTAGTAGTTTGTAGTTCAGAGAGCTTTCTGAACCATACCACGAGAGTCCACGCTAACGTTAGCCGTTAGTTGCTTGTAGTTCAGAGCTCTTTCTGAACTACAGTCGTTTCTCATGTTTTCTCATTGGGGGGGGGAATTAATTATTGCATGCCATCAGAAGGATGGTATGCATCCTTATCCCCCCCCCCCCCCCCCCACACACACACACACACACACAGACCACCACACGACACGTCATCTAGTGCCATAAACACTGCAACAGCTGGTGTCAGATAGGCGTGTGTGTGTGTGTGTGTGTGTGTGTGTGTGTGTGTGTGTGTGTGTGTGTGTGTGTGTGTGTGTGTGTGTGTCTGTGTGTGTCTGTGTGTGTGTGTGGTAGATGGTTGGTGGGAGGGGCACCCTGCTGTCTACCTCCCCAACCCCCTTCTCCTCGGAGCCAGCACAGATGGAGCTCAGGGTCCACGTTGCTCGGCCATAAATACAACCGACAGCCGCAGAAGAAGCGTGTTACAAAACACACGTTGGGTTCTAGCAGGGAGGGTTCCCCCAGGACGTCCTGTGTTGGTATTCAGTGGTAGAACCATGTGCTTTTGCCCCTCAGCCATGACAGCACTCAATTCAATGCTATACTTTACTGTTCATTACTATACTGTACTATGCTCTCCTGCCGTTACACCCTCTGAAATTGGAATCCTTTTTCTCAGTGTACATCAAGTATATTCACTGTTGACTCTCACACTCTCTCTCTCTCTTTTGATCAATTAGGTCATCCTGAGTGAGAGAGAGAGAGAGAGAGAGAGAGAGAGAGAGAGAGAGAGAGAGAGAGAGAGAGAGAGAGGGGGGGGGAGAGAGGGAGACAGAGAGAGAGAGACAGAGAGAGAGAGAGAGAGAGAGAGAGAGAGAGACAGAGAGAGAGAGAGAGAGGGGGAGAGAGGGAGACAGAGAGAGAGAGAGAGAGAGAGAGAGAGAGAGAGAGAGAGAGAGAGAGAGAGAGAGAGATGGAGAAGAGATTCAAGGGCCAGGGAAATAGCAATAAAGAAAGAGCAGGAAGGAGAGAAAAAGGGAAAGACAGAGGGGGGGGGGGGGCGGGAGAGAGGTGAGGGGAAAGAGAGGGTAGGGAAAGAGAGGGAGGGAGAGGGTAGCGGGAGAGAGAAAGGGTGGGGGAAGAGAGAGAGAGGTGATGATGTGTTGTGGGGGTTGCTGCTGGCACCATGTAATTTAATGTCTCAGGCGCACAGCGATGTTTAATTCATCAGCGCCCGCGTTGCCACATTGATCTACGGCACATTAAGAGCCGTAATCCCGCGCAGATGCCAGCGGTGGCCGTCGTCCTGCTGTCTCGCGCCCGTGACTCGGAGCTGACACGGGGATCAACAAGGTTCAAGGCGTCAAAGAGAACCAAAAACTTGTTTAAATACCCATATGTTATGACCCTCTGCTAGACCTTTTAGCATGGCACTATGAATTAATAAGCATGTCGCGATACTCGGTATTGTGTAAAAATTCCCGATGATTATTGTCCACCCAGGCGTCAAAGTATCCTCCGCCCCGCCTCTGTGATCGACTCGCCAGGTCTGGGCACGGCATAAAGCCTGCGTCTGGTGAATAATCAGGTGGATGTAATTAGGAGTCTGGAGCAGATTGTAATATCAACAGAGAGCGATTGTGTCGCCAGAGTTAATCCACCGTTGGAGATGCAGGCGCTCTCAGAAGACCGGCTCATAAACACATGTAAGCAATCATAGCCCTGCGAGCGAACACGCAGAGACGGGCCCTCCACGGGGTGACAAGATCTCAATTACTCTTTACGAGCATGTGGTCATTTAGTGCGGCGCTTTCATCCGACGTGGCTCACAGTGGATTCTAGCTGCATGTCATTAAGGAGCAGATAGTGGGGTTAGGCTTCTCAGCTTAGGATGCGTACAGTGGGGTGTGGAACCCAATACCTTTTAGCCATGACACTATCCCGGCCCCTGCATCAGACACATTTTCAATATAAAGACAAGCTCTTACAACAGAGTGTGCATGTGTGTCTGAGTGAATGTATTTGTGTTCGTTCACACGTGGACATGTGTGTGTGCATGTGTGTGTGTAACTAAGTGAATGTGTTTGCGTTCGTTCACACGTGTTTTTGTGTGTTCATTCGCATGTGTGTGCGTGGAAGTGTGTGTGTGTGTGTGGGTGTATGTGTGTCTAAGTGAATGAGTTTGTGTTCATTCAAAGGTGTGTGTGTGTGTGTTTATTCACATGTGTGCGTGTAAGTGTTTGTGTGTGTGTGTGTGTGTGTGTGTGTGTGTGTGTGTGTGTCTTGGGGAGTGTGGCATGGGAGGGCGGCTCACGCGATTACTACCTCCTCTCCAGAGTTCCCAACACATCTCTCCACAGATTGGTTTTGTTGCAGCTACGGCACCTCCATGCTCCTTCCCCAGGACAGCAATCTGTCACAAGCCGTTTGTCAAAGCGACTAAACGCTGGCTGTATAACCTTCACTCAGGGACCACTGTGTCTTGATTTGCGCTGGCCAACCCCGGGGACGTTTTAATTAGTATCAGCCAATAAAAATGTTGTAGTCAGGGCTTGTTTTATCAGATTGAGCCAATAACAGCGATGTAGTCGGTGTGGTTTTTAATTACTTCAGCCAATTGTTGTTGTGGTGGTGGTGGCATTGTTATGATATTGAGCTTAAAATGTCATGTTTACAGGATGACTGAGGCACCTCTGGGATATGAAAGACTCTAGTATCGGAATGAGTAAAATGTTTCCTGCGTTGCAGCCAGGACCCAATGTGACGTGTTTTATCTTGAATTTGTTGACGGAGCCAGGAGCGATTTCATCACGGCTGTTTTCTTCCCTGGTGAGAGGATGAACGAGACTGATCACCTCCCAACAGTTCAGCAGGAGAATAGCGTAATACATTTTATTACGCTACCTATAAATCAGGCCCCGGGACTGACGCGCCCACTTGTGATGCCACAAACGGACATGTACAAAATGGCCTGCTTGAATTTAACACCCGGTGATTAAATAGGGGCCCTGTTGACACTTGAGGCGAGAGCCGTTCGTAATCCTGTAATTTGTAACTATTTACCGTCAAGACTTTACCAGTCTCTGTTACCCAGAGTGACAATTCATCTTTATAAACACGTCGTTATGGAGAAGAAGGGGTCATACATTTGGCTCAAGGAAGCCTACAGATAGTTTTGCTGCGTACATTTGAGATCGAACCCAGAAGCTTTTGGATGGGAGTCAACATCCAACCACTAGAATATCCTGTCTCCCAAACCTTGACCTTGATACCTGAAGGATCTTGACTTGGCATTGATCCAGGGGTCCTTGTCTCCAACCATGAACCCACATAACAATACATATCGATCAGATCAATACCTGTACTGATTACAGATCAGCTAAATCAGTGAGACGGATCGAACACGCCCTCTGGAGCTCTAAAGATAGAATCTTGCGTCGTCAGGAATGAAACTCAACAAAAACTTGATAGACCCGTCTCTAATATGAAATGTATTTAAAAGGCTGCTAACTGGATATCAGAGGACTTGGGGTTGTTATAAGAAGACAATATCAATATTGTATTTTGGTGCTTCTTGCCATGTATTTTGGTGCTTCTTGCCATCTTGATACACTGTGTGCACACACACAAACAGCCAATAATAATACGCCTTTGACCTTCAAGGAGAGATTTATAGATGTGTTCTTAGCAACAGGATATGGGATGGTAGAATGAGGCTAAAGTACGCTAGAGGACGCTATGGCATGATAGCCGTTAGCCAGCAGGCTAACCGACACTGCTTAAACAACCCATTGTGTTGCTTTCTACCCACCTTTACATTAACACATTAACACATTAATACATTCACACACATGTCTACTTTACTTGTGTCGCTGGCAGTCTGTTCCACTGTTGGGTGGGAAGCTTGTGGCAAGGGGGGGGGGGGGGTGTTTTGGTGGAGCGCTGCCCAATGCGTACCTCCTCGCCATATGGTGTTAGCATTGTGCCAGCGCCGCGAGGGGCTAGAGCCTCGTGGCGACAGGAAGTACACTGACACGGCAGCGCTCCTTATAAAATGAACACGACTCACCAAGCCTGCGCCAAAAAAACTCACCAGGGTACGACTGCTGCGTTTTCACAGCATTTGATGAATTCCTTTTCTTCTTCTTGTTACTCTCGTCTTTTAAGTGTGTCATTTTCTTTCACCTTCCTTTTTTCTTTATCATCCATCCTATTTTGTTCTTCATGTTTTTATTGTTTGGATTTTATGATGGTGTTAACAGATGGACTGGCCCGGGTTTTCTTTAACATCTCCCAGGTGTATGGCGGGGAATTCAGCACACTTCCTCCGTAGTCCCGTAAGAGAGACACACAGGATGAGAGCAGTTTAAAAATCACTACCCTCTATGTCACAGTCACTAGTCCCTTGTACCCTTCAACAACAAATTGAAGGGAGTATCTGTATTTTATTTTGTGCTCCTGACTCTTCTCTTGCTTGTCATGTATAGCTGATTGTATCAACACTTCGCTGCAGTGCTGCTGGGTTCTGAACGCTCTCTGGTGAAACCTGAAAGCGGGACCGGGATAACATTTCATTATTATTACACCGTCTTTAAGGAAGATGATAAGGTCCTGAAGGAAAGACGATCAATTACGTAGGAAAGAATGTGTCCCAGAACTGACATTGAACATCCTGTCACCAAACACTTTGCTGATAATTCTCCTCCTGATAGAAGTAAATCAAGGTTTCTAGCCACTAAATACATGCTTCTTACATTTTCAAGTGGAGCTTTTTGATTTACTGTCAAAAGATAATTGTGACGTTTCTTTGCCACATAAACCGGTTTCTCAAGATGTCGTACGACTGTGTCCTAAAAAGACACCCAGCTATTAGTCAGACATAACTGATGACATGAAACTTATCTTTTGCAGCAGCATTTCTAATTCCTAAGCATATCTAGATTAACATCAACACTATTTCCAATCCTCCAGGATCATACTACTATCCTCCTCTGCTCTGGTTCTCTCCAACTCCTCCTTCATTCCTCCTCACTCCTGCCCAAGCCACACCACCTCTCCCGCCTCTCCTTCACTCCTTCCTCCCTCCTCTTCCTCCTTCTTCCCTCTCGCTCCCACACTGGGAACCAACGACTGGGAAGCCCTGATATAAAGAATCCTTTATCGATGCTGAAAGGGGGGAGGGGAGAGCGTACGGTGGCCACTTAGAGACTGACTCTTAGGCCCAATCCCGTTTCTACCCCTTACCCCTTCCCCTTCCCCCTCCCCCTTGTTTTGAAGGGGTAAGGGTAAGGGGTAAGGGGTAGAAATGGGATTGGGCCTTAGGCCCAATCCCATTTACATTTACCTTTCCCATTTACATTTACATTTACCTTTCCCATTTACATTTACCTTTCAGCATCGATAAAGGATTCTTTATATCTGGGCTTCCCAGTCGTTGGTTCCCAGTGTGGGAGCGAGAGGGAAGAAGGAGGAAGAGGAGGGAGGAAGGAGTGAAGGAGAGGCGGGAGAGGTGGTGTGGCTTGGGCAGGAGTGAGGAGGAATGAAGGAGGAGTTGGAGAGAACCAGAGCAGAGGAGGATAGTAGTATGATTACCCCTTACCCTTACCCCTTACCCTTCCCCCTACCCCTTACCCCTTCAAAACAAGGGGAAGGGGTAAGGGGTAGAAATGGGATTGGGCCTTAGTTTGTTGACCTTTTAAGAACTTTCTGGAGGATGTGTGTGCCTTCTGGGCCCTGCGGCATCACTGAGCATTAATCGCTGAGCTGCTGCTAACAGCAGGGCAGGGGCCCCTGACAGGCCCCCAACAGGGGCCCCTGAGGGGCCCCGAACCCTAAGGAACATATCCCATGTCCCTGGACACAAAGATACACACACATACAGATACACACTCTGGGATGCACACACACACAAACTATACATAGTTTAGTATATATATATTCACACACACAGATACAAAAACACAGACACTCAAATAAACAAACACTCAAACACACACACACACCCACACATATAAACACTAATATAAACAAACACAATATCATTCATACACACGCACACACACAAGCACGCGCACACACACACACACTCATAGATAAACGTATACAGAGAAACACATGCAGAGAAAATATAACAAACATACAGAATTACACACAAATAGAAACAGAAATACACACACACACACAAACACTCCTTTGTGTTTCCTTTGTCCCTGTATGCATCCTCTTGCTGTGTTCTTTGTGCTATAAATACTTAATGTGGTTCCTCTGATCTTCAGTGGACATTTTGTAAAAAAAAAAAAACAGGTCAAGTTCCCCACACGAGGACGGCGCTGAATATTGCATAACACACACAACACGCCATTCAGTAATACAATGGCGTGTCCCTGCTGACACCACTTACACAAACACACAGACTGCTAAACACTCATACCCAGGTGGGTATTTAACACAGATGAATACTGTAGAGGAAACACGTCGCACCTTCCTCAGAGCGTAGCATGAATCTTATGCATGTTTGTGTTTATGTGAGCTAACAAGTCAGTGTGTGTGTGTGTGTGTGTGTGTGTGTGTGTGTGTGTGTGTGTGTGTGTGTGTGTGTGTGTGTGTGTGTGTGTGTGTGTGTGTGTGTGTGTGTGTGTGTGTGTGTGTGTGTGTGTGTGTGTGTGTGTGTGTGTAAGCATCCGCCACTCCCTCATCCTTCCTCTGGGTGAGCTAGCTTAAGTCGAAGCTATTCTCTTCCTTTGTGCGTTGGTTTGATGCCCGACGGCAGGACTTTGAAGTGGTCCCTCTGCGCACTTCCTGAACGCACACCTGTCTGAGCGGTTGTCGACGGGCTCCTGTTCTCCTCCACCTCTGCTCCACGCACAGCTGCTTCCACAGCAAGTGGAGCCACGGAGGAATTGTTTGAGAGACAGGACACTTTGGGCCTTGGTGCAGGAACCTCTGCTGGAATCTCACAGAGAGATGTTCTACACAGTACAAAGTTGTTCTGGTAGGATACCACAAAGGTTGTTCTTGGGGACAAGACATGGGTTGGATGGTCTAAAGGCTGCTATGCTACCAGCAGGTGTATTGTTGAATAGCTGTTCAGAGCCTTTTCCAAATTGACACTCAGATACGTTTGAGTAGCCATGCCTCTTGTGTGAGATGGATCAGCCTATCAGTGTGCCCAGTGGACTGTACCTACTGGTAACTAACCACTGTGCCCAGCTATCCGCATCTGTGAGCGCCCTTGTTCAAGAAGTCTGACCCCTATCTGCTACTCGTTGCCTGCAAGACCGTTCATGCAAGTGTCTTTGATACACTTGTCTGTTGACCAAAGTGCAAACCGAGTGTATTTGTTCATTGCTATGGTAACCCCATTCCCCGGCCGTGATCGGAGTAAGAGAGGTACAGATTTGATGAAATTGGACATCATGTGACCAGACCTCCAACTCGAGTTTAACTCTCAACTCTCGGTTACGACACAAGCAACCATGTGAATCGTTTGCAGGACAGAGGGCGAGAGTTGGAGGGAGGAAGAGATGGAGGGAGGTAGAGAGATGAGGGAGTGAGAGAGAAGGAGGGAGGAAGACAGAGAAGAAGGGTCTGTAGTCTGACGGCTCATCCACCACACTTAACTCAAAACGCTTTCAGTTTGTCTGTTGTTGTTCAGAGTGTCTTTTTCCCTGAGAAAATTTGTTCTGGTACAGTTCAACTTTTGAACTGAACAAACATGTTGAGGTCTTTACAACTCTGTCACCAGGAAACCTCCTCCCTCTCCACTTGACAGGCCGTTATTTGTTCATTTTGTCAAAGGGAGGTGGTTATAAGAAAAACATCTTGACAACTGTTTCTGCGGCGGCGTTCTTGCTATCTGGTGTATTTATGATCCACGTCTTGCCGCTATCCATCATAGCTTCTCTGCACCCTTCATTTTTTCCCCTCTTCCTTTTATTGCCTTTTTCCCCCCTTTTCCTCTTAAACTAGTCTTCCTCCCAGTAAGGAGTCAGGGTGGATGACCAAAGGCGGTTTCTCCCCGCTTTGTTTTGAGATATTCCACAGATTTCTCAAGATATTCATGACAAGCAGAAACCCAGCATTGCATTAATTAGTGAGACCATACCGACCATACAGTGAACCCACTATACAATATGGAACACAGTGAATACAGTCACGGGTCATAAATAAGCAAGTTGCAGTTCAGATGTCTTGCATAAGGATTCATGGGGGTGGGCGGGGATCGAACCGGGGACCTTTCAACCGGAGGCCCTGGCCTCTGATCTGCTGATGAGCGGGACAGCGCTTGTTCCTCGGTCATTAAAAGGACACTTGGAGCAGGAGGGGGCGGGAGGGATACGAATAGTTTCCACCAAGCAGAGGGAGCCATCTTTGTCCTTGATATAATTAAGCTCAAAGCGTTCCCTGAAACTGAAAGCGAGAGGTGTTGAAGCGATTTGTACAGCGCGTTGAAGCGAGAGCGACGGGACGGATGAAAAGGAAGCGCACAAACGGCGCGCTGGCTGTGAAGCCGGCAGACGAAGGAACGTGCCACTTGCTCGGATTCGTCTGTTCCGTCATCCCATTTCATTTGCGTTAGCTTAAACACAGAGGAGCCGGCATGAAAGAACCACTTTCAGGAAGAGAGGAGTTGGTGAACCTCCAACCACCAACGTGGTTGGTGGTTGGAAGTTCTCATTTTGCAGCGGCTGTTTTTTTCTCTTAGCCGACCTTGTCTATATATAAAAACAAGCGGAGGGGCCATAAACATCTCCTAACTGCAGCCCCGCCCACTTCATTACCAACACCCCCAGCCATGACATCGGTTAATCTGAAAAAGTGATTTGACCCGTCCATGGAGGACAACCATAAAAGTTACGTGAGATGACCGCTCTGGGACCACATGTCCTCTGTTGTCGTTTTTTTAAGTTAAGGACATACAAGGGGAAGCTGCGCATCATCATAACTCCCCTCCCAACGCCACCGACCCAGATGATAAATTGACGTGTGACCTTGGCGATACATTTTGTTGTTCGTGCTGTCGTGCTCAATACAGATCTCCGTGTCCCTTTGAGTCCCTGACTACATTCCAGAGGACTAAGCCCACCTCTTCTCACTGCTGACCTTCCACTCTCAATCTCCCACCCAACCCCCTCTTTATTTTCCTCCATTTCTACCCGTCTCCCCTCCTCCCACTCTCTATCTCCCCTCTAACCCCTTTCGTCCCATCTCTATCCCATGTATCTTTACCCCTACTAATGCCCTCTTCCTCTCCCTCTCTCCCCCACCCCACCTCTTTCACTCTATTCTTTATCTCTCCCCTCCCTGGCAACTCCCCCCTGTCCCCCCCCCCCCTGGTGGTCGGATCACCCTGGCAGGGTGGAGTGGGGGGGGGGTGGGGGTCGTGTCCTTGTGGATGGAGGAAGGGGGGGTTGGGTGGAGGGGTTGTCGGCGGGGCCCTGG
Organism: Gadus macrocephalus; assembly: GCF_031168955.1. Classification (NCBI taxonomy): domain Eukaryota; kingdom Metazoa; phylum Chordata; class Actinopteri; order Gadiformes; family Gadidae; genus Gadus; species Gadus macrocephalus. Next base: position 4,409,806 of record NC_082397.1, read on the forward strand.
GTGGGGGGGAGAGAGGGCCTCTCCGGGCCTCTCCTCCACCCAGCACAGTGATTGTGTCTTTAATGAATTGAGCGAATACTAATCAGACAGCCCCACCCTGGGAGTTCATACATGAATATGTTTCTTTACACTATAGTCGTTATCGTTCACACACACACAGGGGGAGGAGGAAATTCCAAGGGGTGGTCGTGTGTGTTTTCAGAAAGGTTCTTCAGTTCAGAAGTCTATTTGTGTAGCCCAGTGGAAGTCTCAAATGCCTTCCCAAGGCCACGTTGGACAACACCACCTAACTCTAAGGGAAATAAAGACAGCGTATTGATCGTTTATTTTTGTAGTATTATTATTATAGTATTACACTTTCTCTTTGGAGAAACTTGAGCCTCGACGGCCCATTCTTACCCGGAAGGGTTGAACAACCCTGGAACTTTTCTGTTTGCTCGGCTGTGTGAAAGACACATCATTGTGTCTCGGTCAACTTTAGTTCCATATATGTTCCCGCGCTGTTTACCTTTTCTTTGTTTAAAGTTTTTATGAAAAAACTCAATGGAGATAATGTGCAAGCATTTAGCATTGTGTCAAATAGGGATACACTTGATGGCAACAACAGAAGAATTAGCTCATTGAAACTCATTCTGTGTCCATGATTCATCCCCTCCTATAGCCAGGCCCTCCTCGCCCTTTCTTTTGTCATTTAAAGTAATTTCATGAACAATACTGACGCGACTTTTCCGAGGCAATGCAATTACACACATTTTCCCCTTCCCCTTGTCACTCTGTACACGGCCACACAGCCATTTGAATTCATCTGTTTTTAATGGAGGGCTTGTTCTGTTGGCCGACAGAGGCGTGCTGGGGGGAAGTTGTTTGGCAAGCTTGTGAGTTATTGTTGATTGTGCTTTATTTATGATTTCATTTTCCTAATTTTTATTGCTTCTCGCGCCGCATTCCAGCGGCGTTTAATGACAGAGGTGCCTGCTGGGAGATGAGGACCAGATGTGTTGTGAGGTGTGAGGAAGGAGAAGGAGTCTCCATTGTTCATTGTGTTGTTACAGAGCAGGGGCCCGGAGATCTCTGTCCTCCGGGTCTAGAAGCCCTCCTGTTTTCCACCACCCGCTCCTCTACTTCACCTCGGCGTCTGTTACATCACTTTCCTTACCACGAGACGCCCCACCCAGTCACATAGCCCGACATGGGAACACATTTCATACCGGGACGTCTTCCTCCACTTTGAATTTGATTTTGTATAACCCTTCTCCCAATCGGATGCGGGAAATCTGCACTCTGAATCCCTGAGGAGTACAAAGTTGTGTCTTCCTACCTGTGATTCTGACTCGTTGTTCTGTAAACACTCTGCCTGAGGCGACGGCTGCCAGAATGCGCGCCCGTCTATCAAGACGGAGGCTTAATGCTCAGCTCCGTCTGAAACCCGGCCGACGAGCCATCACTCCTCAGCCCGCTGGTCGGCCCGCCGAGCCAAATTATATAGTGCGGTTTGCGGGAGGAGACTCGCATGAATCGGCTTTCACCAACAGAGTTGTTTGAATCCGGGCTGAGGCGTCCTCTTGGTGGCTGTCAGATCTCCCTCCGGCTTTTATTTCAAATGTGTTCTAGAGAAAACCACTCCTGAACGTTCTGCCCTGATTACACATTTTAACGTCTAGAAGACAAACATGTAAGAGTCAGGTCATTCAAACTGCCGGTCGGACCGGCTCTCTGCCGCGGTTGATGAAGCACAGCGCTGAGACCACACAAGATTTGTCGAACCTGCCCGGCTGCGTGTTTGACGGGCCGCTGTTCTCAAGCTGGCACTCTCGGAGTGGCACATCCTGAAGGAGTAAGCGTTGCGCGGAAGGAAATTGGTTATCGCTTTTTTTTTCCCCCGCCGTGCTATCTGTTTGGTTTGAGTCTCTACGGGGGCCAACGTGGTGGAAATAGCTTTGTGTCTCCGCAGGGACGCTAGCTGAGATGTGCACTGGGAATCGTGCGCGCTGGGACGACGTTCGCTCTACCCTGGAACCTGATTTCGGCCTCTCCGATTATAGCCCGGCCCGTTATTTTACACGTTCCATATTTTTCCCGCTCTCTTTATTCTCTTCCATCATAAACAACAATCGTAAAGCATTGAATACCATATAATTTCTCTCCCCATCTAAAGAGCAGAATAGTCTCCATCTTTTTGCCTATCCTTCAGGCTTTTTAAGAGACTGAATAGAATGTATGGGACTCTATGAATGCATGAATAGCATTAGACAGTTCAAATGTAAGGGAAGGCTTTTTTTTTCTCTAGTGACGCTTAGAACAAGAAATCAGTAGATTTTGCGATGGGAGTCAGGTGTGCTTGAACAGTGGTGTCTGATCCCCCCCCCCCCCCCCCCCCCCCACACTTGATTTGAGTCAGTATTACCGCCAGAGACATGAGGGAGACATGGTAGTCAGACAGCCTTTCCATCGACGACCGAGAATCAGCTGCTTGCGTGCCACGAATACCAACTCCCTTCCCCCGTGCGTCGGAGCACATTGTGCACGCACTTCCGGCGGGTTTGCCGGCGAGCCACTCACCGCTAGGTGTGATTGGGCCTCAGCGTGGTGTTGGTGTGTACGCGCTGCTGCGGGGCCTAAGTCAGGGTCTCTGAGCAGAGCAGGGAGCCTGAACACATCACACTTGACCTAGTTACTGCAGCTACACCAGCCGTTGCACCAGCAGACCCCAACACGTCGAGTTCTGAGCTCGGGAGAATACCCACTTCCTTTGGTAACCCCCGGCCCCCCTTCCTTCCCATGTATGGAGTTTCCATCGTTTTCTAATGGGAATTCCAGACTGAGGAGTGCATTTCTTTCTGCTGGAAATTCCAATAGGGATAATATCAGAATTCACTCCAAGGTATTGGTCACACGGGATGGAGCTAGGTTAGAATTACAGAAGTCCTTTCCAGCACTTGTATGCGCTCGCTGCAAGTACATTTCATAAAATAAAAGACTCAAATGACAATACATGGAAAAAAAGAAACAATGGCAAATACAATTCAAAACCGACTGTACAATGGCCACCAAGCCTTCGACCAAAGCCACCATTCAACAGTCTATCCATTGGGGGTACAGAGGGATTTAGCTCGGGCCTATTCACACATTAACACCAATTACAGAACAGCCACCAGCAGAGTGTCGTCTCTGCACAGATACTTCCCCCCGATCACTTTGCATCTACTCGACCTCAATCCTTACGTTGAAACAGAAATATAGAGTAGGAGTAGCTTAGCATCTTCTAAGGATCGCTAGAAAATCACATCCGTTGGGGAACGGAAAAGAGAAGAACAGAAGACAGAGAAGAAAGAGGACTCTAACAGGGTGTGGCTGCTCGTCTCTTCCCTGTTTCTTTGTTTTTTAATTAGCTTCTTGTTCCTCAGACAAATGAGGGGCAAAGCAAACCTCAAATATGCAATCTGAGATCAGAGAGGAGCTGGCTGAGGTGGCATGGAGGTGTGGTTTTCTGGCAGCGAGTGAGGAGTGTGTATAATATTTTTCTACGTGAAAAGCAAAGATTTCCTCCAGACGTTATTTGTTAATTAAACTAAAGCATTAATAACACACTGCCCCTTATTCTCTGTATTATACATATAATGCTTCAGTTAGTGGTTACGGCAGTTCAGCACGTAATGAACCTAGCAGTTAATGGTGAGCCATTGATTGGCCACTTTATTCATCACTAGTAGTAGAGCGCAGATCGATATAAACGTGACCGACCCTTAATGACCCCATCTAGGGGTGAGACAGAGAGCTTGGGTGAGAACAAGGTGAGGTTGGGGGAGAACGGTTAAAACTTTTGAGACTGTGGGACTGTGTTTGAGGGCTATGCAAATATAACCGACTTTGAAAGTTGGGAGAGAAAGTGAGCAGGGTGAGAGCTTTTGTGAGAGAGTGATGAGTGACAAGGCAAGACTAGTTGTTTTTTATAGCACACAGCCAGTCGTAGTGCTCGAAGAAAGAGAAATCAAAAATATTGTTTTGAATTAAAAGCTGCTGTTAACAAATGTTTTGAGGACTGATTTAAAGGACAAAAGAGTCAAGGCAGACCTCACATCACACTATGGTGAATAAATATCCAAAAAGCGTAATGAGATGAGAGTGTGACTATGGGTGAGAGAGTGAGTGGGGTGAGTGGGGTGAGAGTGATGGCATGAGAGAGTGAGACGGGGAGAGTGAGGGAGTGTTTATGTCTCTCGTTGGAACAGAGCGACCATGTACACACCGAGCAGTGCTTACTCTCTGGTTTGTTCCACACAGTAAATGGGTTTTAATTAGAAACTGACCATGCTTGAACGGCACACGGCTCCCGACTTGGTCCAGATCATTAAAGAGTAACCCAGCACGGCTGGCACGGCCACATCCGATTGGCTTAATCCAGCACCATGTGACGTGACGCCACCTGCTTTTAGAACAATGGAAAATTACGTCATAACCTGGTGTGAACTTGGACGAATCAGAAAGAGCCGTCGAACAACCTGTGTTCGGAGGTGCAGCGTTGGTGTTGGGAGACAGTTGGTTTGAAATGTTATTCTACTAGCATGTAAGTGACAGCAGGCAACATATTTAAATGTTAATGCGGTGGGTGGCGAGGATATGTATAAGCCTGACATACTTGCGAGTCATGTATAAATTACTCCCGTCACGTGCACACTACACACACACACGTACAAATCCTGCATCGGGTGCACTACAGTTACACATGCTATTCTACATTGCATGCACAACACACACACACACACACACACACACACACACACACACACACACACACACAAACAGAGAGGAATAATAGAGGAAGATAAAGAGAAAAATAGAGGGAGAGAGAGAGCGTGGGACTAAGGGAAGAAGTTGAGGAGAGAGAGGGTCAGAGAGCGAGAGACTAAGGGAGGCAGTTGAAGGAGAGAGAGGGTGAGGGAGAGAGAGACTAAGGGAGGCAGTTGAAGGAGAGAGAGGGTGAGAGAGCGAGAGTCTAAGCAGGGTAGCAGAGGGGGGAGGGGGAGAAGAAGGAAGGTAGTGGGTGCAGGCTAGTGTTTTTTCGGTGCAAGCTTTATGTATATGAGCTGGGCGTAACATGACCTTGCCCAGCTGTTGATCTGCTGACGTATCGATCCTGGTCAGGGTTTAAAGGAGAGCTGGTGAGCGCAAGGATACAGCTGAGGAAGTCTCTGTTGACCCTCAGCCGATGACCATGTAATATGCTGATGATCATGTAATATGCTGATGCCCATGTAACGTGTAGTCTCTATTTACATAAACAAATCTATTTGGGGTTTTGGTCTTCACTTTGTTAATTGTATTCGATAAGATTGAATCTCATCTCTCTTATTGTCCGTAATGATGTTCAAATTTTATTATTTTATCAGTTCACGTCTAGTTAGCTATTGATCAGGAAAACAGTTTTTAAAGGCCTACGTGCAGGTTAACCGGAAGTTTTGATTAATGGGTACATAAAGCACTCAAAATGTGTGTATCATTTATAAAATAGTCTCCAAAATAGTGTTCAAGGCAGTTTTTGGCAGTAACGGGGGTTTTCTACCGACATTCAGCGATGACGTCACGTTGGGGAGACGTGGTGGAAGGTAGCCGTAGCCTAGTACTAGAACTATGGCGTCTAAGAGGTGGCAAGAACCACAAATAACATGTATGATGGCCCACATGCACATGGCTAATTTGCATACGCGCACAGGACTGGCTGGCTCCGCAAGGCAAATAATAGAACAAATTTAATTATCTTTCTATCTGTATATCTCGCTATCTATCAACGCACGTGTCTTGTTTTAATGTGAATGTATTTTGTGTATGTCCAGTCTGTCTCCCTTGTTCTGTGTGGTCTTGAAGGCTATGCTACTGTGGGAGCCGAATCACCTAAATGAATTCCCGACGATTTGTGTAGTTTGGTATTAATAAAGACTTGACTAGGCTATCTATCTATCAAGGCTATTAGTCAACAATTATTCGCCGAAGGCGAAGTGAATAGTGGGGAATAGCCCCCGAGACCGATGGTTTATTTCTCGAGTTTGAGATGTCAATCATGGGATATTGCCCAATATCCCGAGACAGCGAACCAATCAAATTGCGCCATCTTAGGAGGTTCACGTGTAGCATATACTAACTATACATAATATCTATGTATTTATCTATGTATCTGTATGATCTGCTGAACACTCTCTTACTAGTCTCTGCTCTCAAGGGTCTCAATGCGGCTTTGGTCCGTGTCTCCCCAACGTGACGTCATGCAATGCATTCTGGGGGAAATGAGAATCAATAGCAAACTGCTAAAATAGTACCTACTTTTTCGTATTACAGTCCGTTTTGTGATACCTAACAACATTAAATACAATAAATAACAGTTTAAATTCGTTGGAAATAAACCCTGCAACACGGCCTTTAAAGGAAAGGTTTGTATTTTCAAGGTTGGTTTGTTTGTTGTTTGTTCTCAGTGTTTGAGGTGTGTGAAGTTTCTACCTGTGTGTGTGTTTGTGTGCATGTGTGTGTGTGTGTGTGTGTGTGTGTGTGTGTGTGTGTGTGTGTGTGTGTGTGTGTGTGTGTGTGTGTGTGTGTGTGTTTGTTTGTGTCAGGGAGGACACACTGTTGGGACTCCTTCCGTTCCCTTCTCACATCTTCTGAGAGAGAGCTCGGCCCCTCACACACACACACACACACAATATGCACACACACACACACACACACTCTAAAACTCTCAAATACACACAACCACACGTTCAAACACATACGTCACACGTTCACACTTACCAACATCTATACACACACACACACACACACAGATTTGCTCATGCACAAACGCATGCACACCGACTGTCGGGCTTAAAAACATAAATGCACACAATCTCAGGTCCACAGCACAGACTTATTCACCCACACCCAAACCCGTTCTGTGCCTTTCCTAATTCCTGGGCCACCGGTTCTCCCTCCTCGGCTTAGCGGACGCCTCTCTCCGTGTCCTTCTGCTCTTTTCACTAATAACCTTGAATGGGTCCGGGTCTATTGTCACACCGAGCGGGCCAGGGAACTCTGGGGTCCATGACAGAGAGCGGGATGCCTCAACAAAAGCCCACGTCCTCCCCCCCCGCTCCACCAGCACCACCCTACACATTCCCAGGATTCAGCAGGGGGAGCAGAAATAGTGGTTCATTCAGGTGTAGGAGAACAGGAACGCTTGACACGAGCCATTCTGGGAACAATGGGTCGACTCCGGCGCATTAAAGCACCTCGTATGTCTTGGCAGGCTTTGTCCGATGGCCATCGCCGGGATCCTTAGTGATTAAATCTTAAGTTGGGGATGCGAGGCCAGGCTGGACCTTTCCATCAAAGTGGAAAAACCACTTTAAGTTAAAACCACAGAGTGTGGGCTGCGTTTCAATTTAGCCACAGTACATTTTTGTGAAATAGGGGTGGTAAGTCAGCGGTGTGTGTTTAGGCGCGGCGCGGTGCGGCGCGTGAACCACTTGATATCTGAAGTCTAGCAGCTCCAGCTGTGCCGCGCACCGACACTAAACTCATCCTCTCTGGAGAGGAGATGGTCCCCATCCCCATCCCCCCCAGCGCGATGAAAGCCTATCGGCCATCCCTCAGCACGCCGCCATGGCAACCGCATCTCAAAGACATCTCCAAAGTGGTCCAAGGTTTGGCACAAACAAACAAACTAACAAATCACAGCCTCTGGGGGAGAGGAGGAGGGGGGGGGGGGGTTGCGGTCGCGCTCTTATCTTGAAAAACTCCCAGCTTGACCTCCCGCTATCTGAGGCAAAACGGCCCCTCTTTGTCTCTGGATAACGTGTGTGGACAGAGGCAGCCCAGCGGGGCGCTCTCGGACAGGACGGCGGCCGCTGTTAAGCCCCCGAGGCTCCGAGGGACCATCGTTCAGCATGACAAAGTGCCGGGGTCCTCGGAGGACTGCCAGGACACCGCTGTGGACTCCACCAGTAGGGATCGATGCATTGGTTTCATAACAACCGCCCTGTCCGACTACAAGCCAGCCCTCTCAGGGCGCCTTAAACCCTATGAATGTTATCTGTCCCTCACTGCATATTAAATCCTCTGACCATCTTGCCCATACTGCCTATGAAACCCTCTGAATATCCAGCGCCAGCTGCATATTAAACCCTCTGAATATGTAGCCCCCGCACTGCATATTAAACCCTCCGAATATTTTGTCCGATCAGCTTTTTAAACCCTCCGAATATCTTGCCCACACTGAGTATTAAGCTCTCTGAATGTCTATTCCAAACTGCATATGACTCCTCTTGACATCTAGTCCACACTGCATTTAATAAGCTCTGAATATGTAGCACTGCATATTAAACCATTCTAATGTCTAGCCAACACTGCGCATTACACCAACTGAATATCGAGGCCACAGGAAATAACGCCCACTGTGTGTCCAGTCCACTGTATTTGAAGAGCAATACATGCATCTTTGTAAATAGTGAAAGGTTTGTTGAAGTGAACTGTGGGGAAAAGAGGTTGACAGAGGCCCATCCATTCCTCTACATTATCATTCTTTCTATTTATATTGCTTGGCAGGGTTTTGCTTATAGGGGGTTGAATGATGAAAACAGACGCAAGTTCACCCAACTTGTGTCTGTTTTCATTTAAACAACTTAAAGAAAGGAAATGAGTAGGCAACGTCAAAAGTCAATTTCCGTTTCATGATCTTAAATCTGTGTCGACATGTCCCCAATGCATCCGTCCGTCCACCCATCCAGCCTATATCATTTGCGTATGGGTTCCTAGTATGGGAATTTTTGCGTCGAGTCTGCTCTGAGTGGAGGCGCCGGAGGGCATCAGCCCCTGAATCTGTGCGGGGATTATCCAGCCAAGACCCTGGGGGTCAAGGGGCAGGCACTCTTTGACTGAAGGCCATACTCTTACGTAACGAGTACCAGCAGTAGCTACGGCCATATAGCGTAGCGGACAGGATGCTAATGGTATCAGGGGCAGGAAATGAACAGGTACAGGAAATGTCTCGGAGGGAGCAGTGGGAGTACGTGGGGAGAGAGCTGTAGTCTGAGCGAAGCATATGACACGACACTGAGGTTGGCTGAGGTTGGCAGAGCCCGTTAAACATATGTGCCACGGTGCTTTTTTCCGTTTTGTTTTTTTGTTTTTTTTCGTTGGGCGTATATAATCTTCTCCCACGTCGTCGGCAGGCAGGCAGCAGCCAGTCCTCTGGCGTCGCCACGGATATACGTGTTAGCGAGAAGGCCGGGATGGATTGAAACACATTAAAAACCTGTTTTTATTTAACTACGAAGTTAATAAGGAATGCGTGAATAACGTCGATGAAATTTGTCGTTTCACGTAAGTGATATTGAGGTAAATTAGGGACGTTTTATGTGTGTTCCACATTTTTATAGCCAACCAGTAGGATTGAGTTTTAAATCATAATCCTGCTATAAAAATAGCAGCAGTTGGTCCACAAACCATGCTCGTTTTTTCCCCCAGTGATTACATAACAGTGTTTGTCTTTTGTTATGGTAATAACCCAGCTAGAGCCTTTCCCAGTTTTCCTTAAATCTAACCAGATGTTGACTTTTGTTGTTATTTCCCCAAACCACCGTCCCCGCTCATACTAGGACGTCATGTGATCAGCTAATGAGGATTGATCGATCATTGATTAAAAAAACTATTGATGATGCAGAACAGACTTCAGTGTTTGCTAGGGGGAATGGCCTTTGCAAAACAAAGCTCCACCCTTTCGCCTCTGTTCTTCCTCCTTCTAGTGTGGAAAGTGAATCTAACCTGATTACCCACTGCAGCATCTCTCTGCGTTAGACAACACATGAAAGAGAATATTTAATTTGCTTTAATATTAATCATGAATACATTACCATGCAGGCCTGAGCGTGTCTGTACTGTTACACATTTGAGTGGAAGCATTCTGGTTCAGGAAGAGGTTACATAACATGGAACACTTTAAAAGGCGGCGTAAAAGGTTCCTCCTCCGAGCAGCAGTTTGTGCATGGATTTAGTTTGATGTTGCTCTCGTTGGTCTCTACTGGTGTTAGTCTCCTATCGGGCCGGGAACATAAAGGACCACTGTTTCTGTATCTTTTCCCACCATTTTCCCTGCAGTTGCTCTGTTAAAGTCGGAGATGTGAACAATACAAGTACAGTTCTTTGGCTTTTGATGAAGTTCTGGTGTAGGAGGAGATGAGAAGGCCTGTTCACCCACCAGCTGAGACGAGGGATAACAGAATCTAAAGCTGCTAGGACACCTTGGGAAGAATCCATCTTTAATTGGCTGAACTGGAGTGAACTGAGCTGAGCAGATGTGATGGGATTTAGGCTGTATACATAGAGATGGCTGTGAATTGGACTTAACGATAGCATCTTGGTTTTACCATACATTAGTCAATTACAACACGGCAACGTTAAAAATAACATGAATGGCAAGTTACGACTTGTGCAAACATGGAATGGGTTACATATTATTTTATTTTGATGTTTAAATCTGAAAATAAACTGCCAAATACAATTATAACATGATCAACTCTATATAAGACGTTTTGGCAAATGGGTAGGTTCACTGATTCGTTTTTTTCTTCTTCTCACTACTTTGTATTGTACTTTTATACTTTTAGATATTAAAATGTTATATAGTATTTTGAAAGATATTTTTATTTTTCCGTTTTATATCTTATACTTTTACCCACAAACCATTTTGCAGAGGGATATTTTTTCCATTTCAGTCATTTTCTAGTACTTTTCCCACCGAGCGGAAGCGTGAAACCTGCTTATTTTCCCACCGTCAGTTGTTCCATTAAAATCGCAAAAAAGTCGACAGAGGACGGAGTGAAAACGGAAGAAAGATAGAGCAAGGCATGTATCAATGCCAGCGTCCTCCACCCTCCGACAGTGTCCCCCTACCTCTACAAACCGATAGCGGGGCTAAGCCAGGGCAAACGTACTGAAAGAGATTACGCTAATGTACAGACTTATGTCACCTCCCAGGGGCTGCCCCCCCCAAGCCATCCAGCTTCCAGGGATGGTGCTCCCATCAGCCACGCACAGCCTGTCAGGGCAGCCCTGGCTCCCGGTGAACGCCGGAGATATTAATCCTCGCTGTAATGACCACGGCTAGTTATTAGCCCTGGCGGCTTCGGCGCGCCAGCATAAGTCTATTTGATCGCTAACACGAGTCATTTCCCTGAGGATTCACAGCATTTTACTGTAATTATTGGAACATAAAATGCTTCATTCTGCCGCTGAGCAATTGCCAGGGGAATTTGCATATTCACCCGCTGCTGTTGATGAGCTGTTTGGCGAAGCTGCACTTTTGCATATGCAATTATGAAAAATATATATAAATAAGAAGGTGGATGATTTGTGGGAAATCACAATTGGGGCATTGTGTAAACAAACATCATGTGGCTGTTCTGTTGGTTAAGGAACATAATAGAGAGTGCACTAAGCCGACACTTGAGGTATTTGCTAATTTCAGAAGACAGAGAGCTCCTTTGTGTGTTTCTGTGTGTGTGTGTGTTTGTGGAACAAGTAAAGAGACTAGAAGGTCTCTCTGATCTCCGCAAACAACTGGTTGCAGTACAATCCTCCGCCTGCATGCTGACGTGCGTGCGTGTGTGTGTCTCTTGTTCTTTCTCTCCAGGGCTGCTGATCGGCTCGGGTTGTGCCCTCTACCCCCTGGGCTGGGACAGTGAGGAGGTTCGACAGACCTGCAACAACAGCTCGGACCAGTTCCAACTGGGTGAGTTTACCATCAAATCCCCAAACGCTTATCTGAACTCTCGTCTACCCTGCAACAAAACACAAGAACAAGCTTCCCTTAAACGTCCGACTTCTATTGACCCCCCCCCCCCCCCCATTAACATACCTTGGTGCTCCCTAGCCCGTTTTGGGCCTAGTACCCCCTTTTAAGGTCTGAACTTTCTGAGACCCAAACCTTGTTTTTTCCTGTTACCAACAACACATCGTTTTAACCCCATCAACACCCGCCCCATATATCAACATTGCAATGAAAGTGTGTGCATGGTGGCCCACTGTGAACCCGCTCGCTGCCGGTATCTACATGACCTTCACGAGACCTTTTAAACCGGTTCAATTATGCATCATCAAATATCCACGGCTTATGAGTCAGCCCTCTCCCGTGACCCGGGGTTGGGGGTCTCGACCCCCCGAGGGGGGGGAAAAACACAGACCCGGCTCCAAGTGCCGCATCCCTGCGTCCTCCGGGGTGTGACATTAAAGGGATGAACAGTAATCCATATTTGACTTCTAACTATGTTATTAGGAGTTATCAAGGTGTGAAGGAAGCATCGGAAAATTGTGTCGGGTGAAATCCATTGCAATCACGCGTAATTTCAGCCTATCGATTTCCTTCTATGCCTTCAACTCGATTTAATGGGTGGAGACTATTTCCCTCATGGCAAAAACAAAGCCAAGCGGTCGACCAATTATCATGAACTAATGTGACCAAGCCAGGCCACTCACATTATGGGATCGGTGCCGATTGTCTTTGGATTAGGAATTTGAGGAAGTATACCACACAAAACAGCGAGGAGGGGGAGTAAAGACCACGCCCCTAAAATCCTAAAGCCCAATCCCATTTGTACCCCTTACCCTTACCCCTCCCCCTTGTTTTGAAGGGGTAAGGGGAAGGGGGAAGGGGAAGGCGTAAGGCTTACCCCTTCCCCCTTCAAAACAAGGGGGAGGGGTAAGGGGTAGAAATGGGATTGGGTCTAAGAGTCAGTCCCTAAGTTGCCACCGTACGCTCTCCCCTCTCCAAGACTACGTTTATTAGCTGTTTATTTATCTAGGCCTTTATCCATTTGACATTTTCCTTAAGATATATTTTGGAGGCTTGTGTTTTACTTTAAATGGAATAATGGCTAGTGTACTAACCTTTACAACGGTTTCACTTAATGGCTTTCAGGGAACAGATGGATTCGAATAGCTTAATTCAGCGCTAATGTCTGGGTGAGATAATCAATACAAGCCTCAAGCTACTCCGGTCATCATTTCCACATTACCAATAATTGTTACCCAGGCATTGAATTTGCATGAGGTGAATTCTTAAACGCTTGAAAGCAGAGACATGGTCAATAAAAACATCCACTGATCAATACCAATGATAGATAGGACGCATGATAAATGATTTTGTCAATATCTGTCAGTTTATACCTCCACTGAGGTGCTCTGGCTTCCTCGTTAGTTATTCTTTATTCATCCTTTTATGGATCCCTGAACCCCACCTGTCTCTTGGTGTAATTGGGGCTGCAGTGATGCCTTGCTCAAGGTGACATGGCAAGAGATTTAACCTTGCATACACACCAGGTGTTCACCTCGGCTCATGGAGGGTCTTATTTCTGTTGAACACAAAAGTCCTCACTCCGAAGAACAGAGGGATATCCGTGTGAATGTGGAAACATAGTGTGTTTATTTCTCTCGCTTTTTAACATGCCTTTGACCTCCTGACATTTCACTCAATGCCAGAGAACAGCACTTTGCAAGCTGGCTGCCAACGGGATGACATCATCAGTTTGGCATTTTGAGGGAATTTTGGAAAAAGTCATGTCTGTTTTCACTGTAGAATGTGCTGGATTGCTCCAGAGTATTCTTTCAAAGAGCAACCATGGAGGAGATTTACTTGATTTTTGCTTCATAATCTTCACATGGCTGCAATTCTCTTGGCTGTTAAATGTTTGCCTGATATAATTATGCTACACTGTTATGCAATATCTGCAATATCAGAAGCAACAGAAGTGTTTTGTATTATTATTATCATCCGTTTAGAACTCCCAGTACAAACCGTTCCGAATTTGATAAATGTCAAAGTAAAAATAGTCTGAAAAGATTATTTTTGCTAAGTAGCGATAAACAAGATACCTTATCACTGCCGGTGTATGTGGATGGCCCCGGTGCCAAATAAGCTTTCAGTTTGGAGAAGAAGCTCCACTTTTTAAAAAATGTATGTGAAGCATGAATACCAAATAGCTCAGGAAGCCATCAGAAATCCAAGGCTGGAGATGTGACTGAAATAGCAGTCATCAAGCCTCTTTAAGCTCTGATAGGAGTCTTTTGGCCAGGGTGGTATCCATTGCAATGTTTGCATGATTTAAACCTCATATCTCCCACAGTTCGAACAGACTATTTAATACCCAGACTCCTTTCATTTCTCACTTCTGTTTACACCGTCTATCAATATGACCGGATCACACTCTTCACGAAATTGTTGAAAAATTTAATATAATAAAAATCCGCAAATCAGCATTCTGTATTTCAGAAACGACAGTACTTTACTAATCCTGGTTTGTGGACATGTGCAGCAAAAGTATGAAATGTTCAACAAATTATGGATGACATTACTAATAACTAAACGACAGACATTACTAATGTCTGTCGTTTTGTGTGTGGTTGTTTTAATGGGTGAGAAGGCAATGTGTGTGTGTGTGTGTGTGTGTGTGTGTGTGTGTGTGTGTGTGTGTGTGTGTGTGTGTGTGTGTGTGTGTGTGTGTGTGTGTGTGTGTGTGTGTGTGTGTGTGTGTGTGTGTGTGTGTGTGTGTGTGTGCGTGCGTGCGTGCGTGCGTGTGTGTGTGTGTGTGTGTTTGCATCAGATGCTAGTTGGGGTCTAATTGGATTTCCGATCCAAAAGAAAAAAGGTCAAAAAAGGTTGTGAACCACTTCAATAAACACACTGGTGGAGGCGAGGCCTATACAATGTCATATGACACCCGAATGAGATCAGACTCAGTATAAACCTGGATGCTGACAAAATGGAGTCCATCTATTATATTGTTTCTGAAACTTCTGAAACAGTTGTGACACATCATTTAGGTTGGCTGATAGTCGGGTAGTGACATCTTCTGACATGAGAGGGTATTTTCTTCACCGATGTGTGTATTGGCCAGTAATGTCCAAAGAATAGAAGGTTTTAGAAGGCTGTTCAGCGATGCCTGGCGCATGCTTCCCCCCCCTAGGCTTGCCCTTTTTCACACAAGGAAATAAAATGTTGAGGCTCGGAAGGGAAATGCTAAGCAGCTTGCAAGATCTTGGAACACATTCCTAGCATGCCTATGCTAAGTGCTTACTGCTATAGGCTTCTAAGCAAAACCTATAGGTCTAAAGTGCAAATGCTTATAGTTTCTAAGCTAAATGTATAGGTTTACGGCAGCAACCGAGGCCTTCAGACTTAGTTAAATTAATATTATAGCATTATCAACATCAAGTGGAAAGGAAGAAATGGGCAAAAATAAAAAATATGCAATTATAAAAAAGTGAAACCAAATGTATGCTTGCATTAATTGACACATTTATATCACAGGACTGCAACAACAAAACCCACTAGTTCATACACACGTCGTACTCTTTTAGCTGATGAGGTTGCTTTAATCTGACCCCTTCTCTCTCTGCTCTCCCTCCCTCTGCCTGCGCAGGGTCGTGTCAGATCGGCTGGGCGTACTACTGCACCGGGGCCGGGGCGGCCATGGCCATGCTGCTCTGCACCTGGCTGGCCTGCTTCGCCGGGAAGAAACAGAAGCAGTACCCGTACTAGAGAGGCGGCCCCGGGTCCAGAATGACGGACCCAAACGCTTCCAGATTGGAGAGAGAGAGAGAGAGAGAGAGAGAGAGAGAGAGAGAGAGAGAGAGAGAGAGAGAGAGAGAGAGAGAGAGAGAGAGAGAGAGAGAGAGGGAGAGAGATCTCGGCTTCCTAGGACCCCGTAACAGAACCGTATAGCACAGCGAGGCCCCCCCGCAGCACAGAACCCACCGGAACCCCAGGCGCCATGGCAACACCGTTACCCCTGGCAACAGCCGGGACAACCCCTGGATACGGTTCCCTTGACAACCCTGGAACTCTTTCACAGTGTAGCCCAAGTTAACGGTACACTCTGTATCCCTGAAAACCACTTGGACAACCCCTTATCACCGTTTCTCGGGGAACCGCGGGACTGTGTCACGGTGCAATGTACTGTAAATACACTCAGTTACCCTGGCAACTACTGGGACAACCCCTTGATAACGTATCCCTGGCAACCCCAGGGACTGTTTAACAGCGTATCATAAATACACAATACACATCTTTTCCCTGACTGTACCCTGACACCGTTCCCATGACAACCCCATGGTACCGTTTCATAGTGTAGCGTAAATACACTAGCTTTACAAAACAGGTACGACTCCTGAGGTTTCTTTTTCTAAAGAAAAACAGAAAAAAATAGACGGACCAATCCTCTTTGTATAATGGCTATGTAACTCTTTCTGTTTTTTCGAAGAGGGAATGATCTTTTAGTGTCGGAGCTGTTGTGGATGTCGTGATGTTGTACCCGCCCTGTGACAAAGCGAGTGCCTGCGTGGCTTCAGAGTCTATGTGTTTCTGCATTCTCCCCATCGGCTCAGCTTTGCCTTAACTACAGACTGAAAAACGCAATAAATCTCACTGATAATCCACCCAGCACACAGCCTGCATTTTAAACAAAGCCATTTGGGATTATACACAAAAAAAAACTGATTATAGTTTTATTTAACTTTACGTTTACTCTCAAGATGTGAGTTGTGTCTGATATTGTATTTTATCCTATTAGCACATGTTTTGTATTCACACACTATACTTTGACATTGTTTTTTTGTTTTTGTAAATAAATGTTTATGGGAATACTGTCTTGCAGAGTTGTTCTTTCAGTGGGAATGCAAAGGAGCTCTGGGACCGACATTCCTTCGAAGGGATCGTTCCCGTGACCTCTTGACCCCAGGGTGGGGTGGTGTGTACATGCAGGAGCTCCTCCTTCTCCTCCAATATCTTCTCAATGCCTATGGTCACGTTGATATGTGTGTTACATTGTCACTACTCATTATGGAACCATTACATATTGATTTATATGGGTTTGATATCAGTTTAGGCTACACATTTTGTCATAGGGGATAGCATATACCTCCTTCCTAGTACTCTCAGTACCCCATGCACACCTTGATCATTATAAAACCACGTTTTATAATTGTCATAGTTTTCGAATGAGAGATGAAAGCTGTCTTTTAAAATGTACTAATTCCACTGTCAGGCAATACATGCTGCAACTGGGTTCAATTGTAGCCAATATGCGTTCAAAATATAATTAGAAAATTAGAGAACTGACCGTTGACAGATATAGAGAGACCGACGGATGGATGAATACTTTATATATTCTGTATCCAGAGGCTTCGGTCCTATCTAATGAAAAAGCCTATTTTCAGTAAATGATTATGGTTAACTGCCAAAAGGTGCAGGAAATGTAGAACACATACACATGATTTATTAATTAAAGAACTGCATGTAATGGGTGAAAATTACCACCACTATTGGTTCTACTGCTTACCAGTGATTCATGGAAACCACTTGACTGACCAGCACTCATCAACAGAACATCAGATGAAGAGTCTGAGGCTCTACCATCTGAACTATCCAGGCTATGGCATTGTTAAACCCAGATCATAGTATATTACAGTGAGATTGAACTTAATACATTTTCATGATTGTCATGGGGATAAGTTCAACTGTAGTATCAACAATGAAAGAAAAAATTCACAAGAGTAGTGACTGAAGTTCTCCGCCCTAAAGGCGTTGTTCTAGTATTCTGTGGTGTGTTTACCTGTGATCTTCTAGATCAAGAGGGTAAAGATGGGGTGGGGTTTTTTCATCTGCCTTTTCCCTTTCTTTAAGCTCTTTGTTCTTCCTTGTTTGATCATAATCTTGAAAGCACAGTTCTTTAGATAAGCTTTATAAAGGGCCTTGCTTCCATGTGGGGTGTTGATGAACCTATAGTGACCTCCCGAAGGTGGGCACGTCCTCTCCACCCAGATGTACGACGACAGATCGACCCATCGGCCCTCCCAGTGGAATGTACCAAACGGCCGTTGATCTAGCCATCACACATCCGGGTGGACACTCCCACATGTGATGTCACTAAAGGATGGATTTTGAAATGGGGGGTCATTGTCTCAAGATCACACCTGGTGGGGCAAGTAGGTATAGGAACACAGTGGCAACATCGACGCTGAAAGCTCATCATGTGTGCCACACATGTGTGCATCGATAGTCGAAGCTCATCGTGACCGCTGTGTTACTCTGTGTTGTGCATCAAGGCACGCAGTGTACACACCACTGCATTTTCTATTTGTGGTGGAAGTCATATCTCTGTCACTCACTCTCCACTCTCCTTTGATGAGCTCACGACGCTCTGCAGTCACTCAAGACGCAGAAGAGTTCAAAGACGATCACAGATGCAGCTGTTCTCCGGGACAGCCGATGCCATTCGTTAGCAGAGGCTCAGGTTCCCTCAATACAGGGGGTCCTAAATAGCACCCCACCCACGCTGTGAACTAAAAAGCTTCCTCTTTTCCTCCCTCGCTGTCTCTCTCCTTTCTTTCTTCATCCCCCTCTCCTCAAGCACTCCTCCCTGCCTTCATCCCCCTCTTCCTTGTCACTCTTGTTATCCTCTTTCACTCTTGCTCTCTTCCTCTTCCCTAAATATTTTCGTGTGCCATCTTCTCTCCCTCTTCTTTTTCTTCCCCCATCTTTCTCTCCAGCTCCCTTTCTCTCCCTCTTATCTATATCCCTCGCTCCCTCCCACTTGCTGAATCCTCCCTTGACCTTGTTTTCCCTCCCATCTTTCCTCTTCCTCTCTACCTTCTCTCTCTCCCTCCCATTCATCTGCCTTCCGCTCATTCTCTTCCACCCTCTCCCTTGTTCTTTCCCTTGCACTGTCCCATCTCTCTCCCGTTTCCCTTGGCCTCGTCTTTCTCTCCACCTCCTCGCTCCTCTGTCTCGCCCACTCTTTCTCCTCCTCTCCCCTTGACTGTCCAGCCTCTCCCACTCTCCCTCTTCCCATCTTTCACACCATCTCCCCCTGTTAACTCTCCTGTCATGCCTCATCTTCTTATCTTTTCCATCCCCCCATCTTTTGCTCCGCCACCTATTCACCCTCCCCTCCCGTAGTTTCTGTCTTTCTCCCCCTCGCCCCTCCCTCCTCGCCTCACTGCCTTATCTCCTCTTCCTCATCTTTTCCTTCTCTACCTCCCTCCTCTCCTCCCCCTCCTCCATGCACTGGTTATGTTAATAAGTCAGCGAGGCTGCTCAGTATTCATGGCGGCGTGTGATCTGTGAGGTGCATGTTTATGTCACCTGCAGCAGTTGTTACCCAGATGTCAACCAGATGTTTAATCAGCCAACACTGATGTATTCAGGTCAGGCGGAAGGGGTCGGTTTTGCCCACAGAAGCAGTACCCCAATATCGCACACACGCACACACACACACACACACACACACACACACACACACACACACACACACACACACACACACACACACACACACATTCTTTTAGTGACATCACAAGTGGGAGGGTCCACTCAGATGGATGATTTATAGATCACCCTACCAGCCTACCAAGTGGACTGTACCCACTGGTAGGCTGATATATTGTATGAAATGCACACAACTAGTGGTTTACAACTATTAGGTTTGTATTTTTTAAATTTTCAAAGAGTCTATTGCCATATTCAGCTGTGAAGTGTAATAAAGTTGCAAAGTGCATTCAACAAATATAGTATTATAGTACTAATGTGTTATAGTAGTATTCTTATTGAGGCTTAGACCAGCTGTTCATATACATGCTGAACTGAACCAAAACAATAGACCCAACTCTTGATGACATCATCGTTCCAAAGCACACAGTCTTAATCATAGCTTAACTATAACCACACCACATAGCTTAACTATAACAACCACACCACATAGCTTAACAACACGTGCCTTGGTGAAAGAGCAGCTTACGTTCACTTCCAAACCACTAAAGTGTATGAAGAAATAAATACTGTCTGACTTTAAAAGTGAGTCAGTGAGAGAAATCAATGCGAGTAAGAATAGCCGAAAAAGTCAATGACAATATCGTTCGAATTGACTATCAGTTTGTGTTTTAAATTCTTACTACCCGTGTTTTCTGATATTTTTTTGTCTGTTATTGTTATCATCTATTGCTGTTACGACTCCATTTCCCATTGGAAATTAATAAAGTATTGAGCTATCGCCCATCAGGAAATTGTCAACCCCAACCTTCTACATTTAGATGTCCCAGACCGATCCTAATTTCACAGTGCTTGTTTAGAAGCGAATAAAGGACAATGTATGAATATGTACTGTACAGGAAGGGCTGGATGTACATTGAGTCTTCTGCATAGTGAAGTACTTTCGTGTTCTAAAAGCTGTCCGCCCGAACAGGGACTTGAACCCTGGACCCTCAGATTAAAAGTCTGATGCTCTACCGACTGAGCTATCCGGGCTCCTTTTGACCCAAAGAACAGGTTCTTACTTCTCAAATCACTTCTGGTGAAAACAAACAGTATCTACTGAGTCATATTTACACAGGGCTTCCAACACATGCAACAAGGCACAGTAACGATTAACATAATTTAACGTGTTTATAGCCGGGGTTGGGGTCAGAGTTAGGGCTAATTGGGGTTTGTAAGAGGTGGGGAGCTTCAAAACCAGACTGTATACAATAAAACCACTTATTATGTTACATTATACCATGGTCTGGGGGAATACTCAATTCTGAGTAGCTGCAGGGTCTGTATTAACCCATGATATACGGACACCTGGTTAGTAGTTCCAGTCAAATTGTCTGTTCAAAAAGCGAGCTGGTCAATTTCGAAAAATGCATGAAACTGTAATCAGAAAACGCGGTTATATGTTATAGACCCTATAGTATCTGTGGTATAAAGGCTTGGACAAATTGAAACGAATGGCGCAGTGATTCGTATTCAAAACAAGAGCTGGTAAATTGTGAAAAAAGAATTAAACTGTAATCAGACAACATGGTTATATGCTATAGACCAGTGGTTTTCAAACTGTGGGGCGCGCCCCCCCTGGGGGGCGCCAGAGTTCTTCAGGGGGGGCGCGACATGAGAAAAAAATAAACCCGAAAAAAAACCTGAAAGACGATGATTCAAATCAGTCGTACTTCAACTGTAGAAGTAACATCAAATTTCAACCGTTTATCTTCGTGCAAACCATTTAACAAATCTACACACTTGTATCTTCAATAATATCTAAACAGAATTTCGATATCATTTAAAATGTCTTCAGAATCACAGTTTTAGTTTCATACCGCTTCGTTTTCAGCTGTTTTCATTGAAGACGTCAGCCCATTCTGATACACCTACTTCTAGACATCGTAACTTATTCATTTTTCAACCGTTTACCATCGTTCAAACCATTAAACAAATCTACACACTTGTATCTTCAATACTATCCAAACAGAATTTTGATAGCATTTATACTTTTTTCAGAATCACAGTTTTAGTTTCAAACATTTAAATATGTTTAAAAAATATGTTAAAAAATTTGTTACAAATGTTTTAAAATTATGATCGGAGATGTTTGAAATGTGTAAAATAATTAAAATAGCTTTCAAAAAAAAATAAAATAAAAAAGGTTAAGCTAAAACATGCTAAGATAAAGTTGTTAAATTGTGTTGTTTAAAAACGCAAAAAGATGTTGTAATGTTTCAGAAATATGCTTAAAAAATATGTTAAAAAATTTGTTCCAAATGTTTTAAAATTATGATCGGAGATGTTTGAAATGTGTAAAATAATTAAAATAGCTTTCAAAACACAGGTATTTAGAAAAAAAAATGGGGGGGGGGGGGGGGGGGCTCAGCAGAATTTTTTTCTCTCAGTGGGGGCTCACTCTCTCACACTTTGAAAACCCCTGCTCTACGGTCTATAGCAGGGGTTTTCAAAGTGTGAGAGAGTGAGCCCCCCCTCAGAGAAAAAAATTCAGCTGAGCCCCCCCCCCCCCATTTTTTTTTCTAAATACCTGTGTTTTGAAAGCTATTTTAATTATTTTACACATTTCAAACATCTCCGATCATAATTTTAAAACATTTGGAACAAATTTTTTAACATATTTTTTAAACATATTTCTGAAACATTACAACATCTTTTTAAACAACACAATTTAACAACTTTATCTTAGCATGTTTTAGCTTAACCTTTTTTAAATACATTTGAACATCTTTATCTGTGTAAACTGCCAGTTTACAGATTCATTCAGGGTCCCCGACTCTGAATTTTCTGAGTCGAATCAGATCTGCTTTTTCAGTCCAGAGATTCGACTATTCGGCGGGGTTTGTTTACCGGCGTTGCTATGGTGACCTAAATTATTATAAGCAACTGAAAACGACGCCGGTTTGAAACTAAAACTGTGATTCTGAAAAAAGTATAAATGCTATCAAAATTCCGTTTAGATAGTATTGAAGATACAAGTGTGTAGATTTGTTTAATGGTTTGAACGATGGTAAACGGTTGAAAATGAATAAGTTACGATGTCTAGAAGTAGGTGTATCAGAATGGGCTGACGTCTTCAATGAAAACAGCTGAAAACGAAGCGGTATGAAACTAAAACTGTGATTCTGAAGACATTTTAAATGATATCGAAATTCTGTTTAGATATTATTGAAGATACAAGTGTGTAGATTTGTTAAATGGTTTGCACGAAGATAAACGGTTGAAATTTGATGTTACTTCTACAGTTGAAGTACGACTGATGATTTGAATCATCGTCTTTCAGGTTTTTTTTCGGGTTTATTTTTTTCTCACGTCGCGCCCCCCCTGAAGAACTCTGGCGCCCCCCAGGGGGGGCGCGCCCCACAGTTTGAAAACCACTGCCGTAGAGTATCTGTGGTATAAAGGCTGGGACGAATTTCGAATTATAAATATGTACAAAGCATAACGTTAGCACTCTGGCTCATAGCTGAGCGGACTAGAATACCTCCCGTTGCCGAGTCGTAGCTAAGGTCCGTCCTATTTACTGGAGGAGTGATCAACGTTTCCGTTGATCACTCCTCCAGTACCTTACGGGAGGGTAATGATTGTTCCAGGTATTAGTCAAACCCTCAGGCGTTACCAGGGAAACAAAGTTATGGCTCGTAAAAAACGTTATATTTGGATTGTAAAACGCATGAAATTATAAATGAATAGTCTTAATTTGTTTTCAGGCCTCCTGAAATTCCTTCTATTAATTCCTGATAATGGACACCTCGAGGATTATCCCTTACTTATTGTTCTTTATAAACATGAACTTAGTTCATTCAGAAGTAGGCTATATATATATATAGTTTTAGTGGCCAGTTTCAGTTCAGCTCATGTCTCTATGCGTATCCATATTTATCACATCTTAATAGATATACTCATATATATGTGTGTGTTTATATAGTATATTATTAACCTCTAAGTGTGTTAAGTGTTGTAATACCAAACCTCGTAGTTTACTTTTTCATTTTGTTAGTTTATAAATTCTGCTGATTTGGTTACAAGACCATAACCCATGAACGGTTTGGCTTAACCCTTTTTAAAGCAATCAAATATTCCCGTCAGAGGCGTTCAACATTTATCCATTATAAAACGTATTCGCCCGAACAGGGACTTGAACCCTGGACCCTCAGATTAAAAGTCTGATGCTCTACCGACTGAGCTATCCGGGCTCTGGAAGGACTTCTAAACAACGTTCAATAAAAAAACGCTATCAGAGACCCAAGAAAACTAAGACGTTGTCCAGATGTGTTTAAAACAAAAATCAACACGCTTTTTTGTTGCGTCCACCCCCCCACACACACATTTACTTATCTGTGAAGCATCAGCTCGGCGTTGTGTTGAATGCCTTCACAGTCTGGTTGACTGGTGACATCTGGTGGTCGAATGAGATGACCACAGCGCGGGAGGGCTCGTGTCGACGCTCTAGTCTAGTGGAATGTATTTTATGATCTTCAACAGAGTTTTGAAACTGTTAAAAAAAAATAAGACCGTCAATTAGAGAAAACAGAGGTCAATCCTTGTTTTTTTGTCTCCTCGAACTTGTTGCATGTGAACGTTGTACAACGCTCCGACCTCAAGCTGCATAAGACACTGTGACGTCAGGACCGGTTTGGTAAAACACTTAACATTTTGATGTATTTTGGAAACTCACCCTTTAACGTGAATTTTGAAATCTACTTACTCAGGTTTAATTTCTAGGAGATATCCTACCCAGCCGGGAATGTTCCCGGAGTCAAATAATTCGTTGCACCTTTCTCCATAGCTTTACAAACAAGGGATAACACACAAGTATTTCGAATTGATATATCACACGATACAAATCTTGTTACAACATGACGAGATGTCGTCGTCGCAACCCTCCCCCACCACCTTTCTCCGCTCCAAGTCCCGTAAATATAACACATATAACACATCATCTCATTTCGACAGTCAGCAGCAACGTCAGCGTGTACATGCACATATTTACATGTCAAAATGACCTGTAAGGACAAGAGGTGCAATGTAAAACATATTTGTAGGATTATTGCACAGTTAAAAACATGTTTTAAAGAAAATACTCACCATCGGCCAAAAAAGTAGCACTAATTGACGGTTGTGGACGCGGGATCGTTATTCAGGTGTGCGCATGCGCAGAACCCATAGGTAGCACAATTTCATAGGTAGCATAAATTGGTAGAACACCGGCGGAAAGGTTGATGAGGCGCAAAAATGGGCTAAACATGATTACCATCAGAAATATGGGAGAATATGGCAGAAGGTTCCAAGACAGGGGAAAATGCTTACTGTTCAGTTTTTTTGTCAAATTCTAATGGGGACACAAGTTATCAACCCTCTCCGTTTTTCACTCTTAATTAATAAGGTCCGTGGAGAAAAAAAGCTTTCTCAGGCTTAAAGGCACCCAGTGCAACTTAATGTAAACATTCAATGAAAAATAAACATTCAATTTCTAGTCTTTTTTACACGTAGTAAGTTTCAATAACTCCATACCATTACATATCGACATTCAAGGAGCAAAGATGAGACGTCGTTGTGTGGTGAGAACTGATAGAAAATCGTAAACAACAACAATCGCCGGTGGGGAGAAGCCATTTTTCCATTGACTGGAAGCCTGCTTTATTTATTGTAGGTTACAAAAAATAAAGAAAATGGCGGCATTGTTGTTGTTATCGATTTTGTATCAGTTCTCACCACACAACGACGTCTCATCTTTGCTGCTTAAATGTCGGTATGTAATGGTATGGAGTTATTGAAACTTACTACGTGTAAAAAAGACTAGAAATTGAATGTTTATTTTTAAGCCTCGAAAGTTGCACTGGGTGCCTTTAACTGAAATTGGTTAGGTAGATCGAATATACGACAGGCCGATGTATTTTGTAGAATATTAAGTGGGGCCTTTACCAGGGTTAGACTGCCATCTAGCGGCCACTTTGCACAGTGCAGCGCACGATTATTTACTTAACTCACGTCAGATATTGGAGGAAAACTGCTCAGGCAGCAAATGTTTAAGCTTTGTGTCTTATTAACTACAAAATACGCAGTAAATATTCGACGATGAGCATTATTTAACGTTGATGTTAATGCGACTTCAACTCTAAATTCTGATTCTAATCTTTTCCTTACAAAACGTGTTGTTTTAACCATAACCAATTTGAGAATTCCTATCTCCTATCTACAAGGAGTAGTGAATTTCTTATTTGTGTTTAATGTACGCCCAAGACATTACTAATGTCTGTCGTTTTGTGTGTGGTTGTTTTAATGGGTGAGAAGGCAGTGTGTGTGTGTGTGTGTGTGTGTGTGTGTGTGTGTGTGTGTGTGTGTGTGTGTGTGTGTGTGTGTGTGTGTGTGTGTGTGTGTGTGTGTGTGTGTGTGTGTGCGCGCGCACACACACACACACACACACTCCTCCCAACCACACACACACAAATTCCTTCCACACTCAAGCACACATTTACTATTCATTCTAGTCTCTTGTATATTTTCTGATCTTCTCATGTAACAATTTTGAAGCTGTCCTATAGAAACATCAGCTGCTATCTCCGCTTCATCACCCCACCCCGCCCTCTGTGGTTCTCATAGGCTCACATCTGGCATGGTTGTCTGTTTAACTTATATCCTCAAATTGATGCCAGGTGACAGGTCATTTACTATTCATTTTCCTTAGAAACTTTTATCCAAAGCAGTTTGCAGTGAATTCTATATAAACTGTATTAATGAGCAGGTATGTGGCATCTTAGAACAAGGAGGCCCATAGGTTGGCAGTGGAGATAGGGGAATTGAACACAGTACCTGGGAATGGAACACCATTACCCTAATACACTATCCTACCTCCTGATCATTTTAAATAGTAGCCAAACATCTCTGTCTTTGCATCATCTTGATTGGCTGAAGTTAGTATCGGGTCATCACGCACAAAGTTATGTGCACAATGCTGAGATCTTTGTTTGTTTTCTTGGTGTTTATGTGTTTCACGCATGTAGCACATCACAACATTACTCCCTTACTGAGTCCCGAGCTAATATTCTGTTGTACTTCGTGGAAAGAATTTGGACGCCTGTCATAAGTTATTAAGGAACTTACAAGGTGAAATGCAAAAATTGTGTGCAATGAAAAAAAATCATAAAAACTGATAATGTTACAGTGGTAAATAATTTCATACAACTGTTGAGAGTATAACTTATTAACTTTTGGCGCATAAGGTAATACAGTAATACATTTCACAAAAGTTATGACATTATATGTCAATTCAAAGATGTTTGCCTTAATAGTGTAATAATTGTATTACATTATTAAACAAGTCAGTTCATTATGAATTATCAAGGTCATTGATTCAGTAGATGGTAAGAACACAATATAATCACTATTTAATAACTACCTCTCTCAAATTGTGACATGAATCAGTGTACCCTTTATCTGACTAATAAATGTACCTCACACCTTCACAGAGTCACGTATCTGCAGTCAGATTGAGCTGCAATGTGCTTTAATTCTTAAAGATTTGGTGGTTGGAGATTCTTAGAAAAGACCATCAAGGTGTCATTAAGCCTGTGCAGGCCTCTGGGTGCAATGCAAAAAAAACGGTCGATCTCTGATCCCTCCCTCCCAGTTCTCTCCACCATTGAGGAGTGCTGCATTTTCATGCACTTGTTATTGAAAGACAAGAGGGATTCCCCGAACCAATCACAAACAAGATGTCGTGGTTGGTCAGAAATGAGCTGGGAGCGGACAAAAATCTAATAAGCTCATACAGAGGCACTACAGACCCGTTTTATCTAACCTTTCAGCAAGTTGTGAAGGCCGAAAATATGTTGCTTACTGAACCTCATTCAGATGAGGGAAGGGTCATTATCAGTTTTTATAAAAATACAAATAAAAGTATAAAATCTGACTTATTAAATTTTGTGTCGTTTTTAAAAGGCCTCCCTCTTTCGAGACGTTTACCTGACTATCTCTCTACCTGTGTCTATTTCTAATGCCAGCGTAGGCCCTGCGTACTCTGAAAGAAAAACAGGCTAAGGGTAGACACATTTCCCTGGAGGAATAAAGGGTGAAGTGATTATGGATCAAGCCTTCTCTGTACCAATGATACTCTTATTGATATTAACATTTAATTAAAACACCTAATCTTACACCATATTGATTTCAAACAAATTTGAGCGATCAATGTTTCATGTTGCCAGTATTCAAGTATCATCTGTATAAAGGGGGTCGTGACATATTTTGCGTTGGTAGTCACCATGGCAACAGCACTTCAGGGCCGCTTTCCGTTTTCACACTGACATCAAAGGGCCGTGTGGTATTGTAAAGGTCTTTATGAGGTTGTGTGGTTGCGTACTCGAATAAAGTATTCAAACGTGCATCTCCAAAGAGACACCCTACCCACACACGGGCACGCAACCACCCACAAGTGCACACTTAGGTGTTTAGCTTGTTTCTCTTGGCTGGGTGACCCAAATTCAGAATGAAAAGCAGAAGAAAAAAGTTGTTGTTTTTAAATGGTGAAATAAACACCTAACTATAACAAGTCAAGCAGAAATAACAAGAGCAAAATACTCTGTACTCAAAGCAGGTTAAAAGCAGGACGTTCTGCAGTAGCAGTAGTCCTTTTACTTGAAAACGTGTTTTTCAAAAGGGTAAAGAAATCCTGTGGATTGTACCAACTGGTAGGCTGATATTTTCATACACATACATCTGGGTGGACACTCCCAGTTGTCACATCACTAGAGGGTTGAAATGGTTTGCTTGTAACCGCACCTGGTGGTGAAATGGGGGATCCTTTAACATAGCACTTATTAATCATCTACAAAATATTCATGTTAGGTTGATTATGAGTTAATCATTAACTCACAGCTCATAAATGAAAGTATGATGATTAGTTCATCATTAACGAAAGGCTTAAAATGACATTATAAATATAGCACATCAAATATAGATGGTTTTTTGGTGCTTGTTCTTCTTTGAATGGATAAGTTAAAGGTGTTCAAAGAATGCAAAATCATTTGTTTTGCTCAAACCTGGCCTAATGACAGACCTTCTAAGTGCATAACACACACAGGGCCCTATTTTAACGGTCTGAAACGCAAGTGAGAAGCGCCAAACGCAAGTAGCTTTGTGGGCGGTTCTAGATTTGCGCCCGGCGCAAATCTGAAAAAGGGTTGGTCTGAAGTAGCCTAATTACCCGTAGGTGTGGTTTGGGCGTAACGTGCAATAAACCAATGAGAGTGCCATCTCCCATCCCCTTTAAGAGCCATGAGCGCATTTGAATCTGAAGAGTTGATAGTTTGACAGCGCGTCTGCAGTCTCCGATGAGACAGATGCATGACTACATGAATTTCAACTTCAGAAATAATAAATTTCGGCAAAGAGAACTTAACACACATATGATATGCGGTAACTGTGGTTCTATTTAAGGATGTACGCAATACATTAACAAACAAAGTTTCTTACCAGTATTGTATGCATTATCGTTATCGACTTGTGTTCCTAATATGCATGTGTCCCCCCGTTAATATACATTGCCATGGACTGTATTATGCGTTACGGGTTTAGTTTGCGTGTGTTTAAACAGATGGATGCACACACGCGCGCCCGCATTCATTAATTCTTTCACACATACACACACGTGCGCCCTCATTCATTCATTCTTTTTAACACTCACTCGCGGTAAAACAATGTTTTCTCACGATCAAATACTCATCAATCCTAAAAGTTATGAGCTTGTACACGATGTCTGTGTCAAGAAAATATGTGTTTACTGTACGGTGTTTGCAGATGCATTGATTGCATTGTAAAAGTACAACTTATTACCTGTATCAGCTGTTGTTTCCCAAATAATGTATCAAGAATGTGTGGCTAGGTAGATGAGAGAAGCAAAGTGTATGCGCAAGCAACATTATGCATGCGCCCTTAAAATAGCATCGGAACAACGCGCCACTGACTTTAAACCAGCTATTTCATGGTTTGTGGCGGAATTGTTTTCTGAAACTGCAAAATAACACCACGCAACGTTTGCGCCAGAACACGCCTCCTCCTTCCGCCGAACCGCCCCTTGGGGCTCAAGATCATTCCCTAATTTACCGACCCGTGGCGGTGGAGGGAAAAGAACGCTCTGCGCCAGTTACAACAAACTAGCAACGACGCATGCGTCCGTGTAGAAAGTCAATTGCGCCGGATGCAAGATAGGGCCCAAAGTGTCTACACCTCACACAAGACCCTGCCGCTCAAACAGGATGTGGGTATTACATAGTTGAGTCCTCGGCGCCGCAGCGATAGTGGGGACACGCCAACGGTCGGAACCGGGGTCAGCTATTCTGGAGGCCGAGCTGCCCTCGGGGGATGACGTGTGTTTAAAAGTCACAGCGCGCGGTTTATTAAGGAAGCATGTGGCCGGTTGGAATCCTTTATCGGAGAAACACACAGCGTCTCCCCCGCGGGTCTAGGACTAATAATGAGCTGGCCCCCCCTGACAGCATTCAGTTGTCTTCCTAGAATAGGTTTGCTCCTCTTGTACCTTGCGATGCGGCCCCTCGTGAAAGGCAGCGGAGCTGTAGATAAGGAGGTCTTGTGGGGGTCTGTGTCCCAGGAGATAGATGGGACCTATGTGGCCGTTCATTATGGATTAGACAGGGAGCTCCTGTCATTGAATTAAGCCTTGTAAATAGAGGACTGCCAGTTAATTCAATCATTTGGCAATTCTGCTGTTAGAGCTGGTAGTTTGGTCCTTGGGAACTGGAAGGAGAGGATTGGAATTTTAGGCCAAGCACATTTTTTATTTTATTCTTCATTAAAATGAACACAAAAAAGGCATAGCGTTCTGATATACTTGATGAATGTCTGCGCACGCTTATTGACTTACCCTATTAAGGCAAGTCAACACAGCCTGCAAAATGTAGCAGAACCTAAGGGGGGGAAAAAGGAGTTAGGAGAATAGTTGGGAGTGCAATGGGTGCCATCATTCACATATAGTATTACAAGCATCATTTTAAGTCAAAGGAAATAGTTAGAAATGGAGAATGGACATTGTGCGTTGTGAAGAAGGACCAGGATCAGGGACACACAGTGAAGCAGGCAGCATTAAGGTGTGGAGGGGCAGACACACTAAAAGACAGATGGATGACTTCCCCTGCGAACGGACCTGAAGCAAATGTAGCAGCACTTAATGGATATATAATTTGCCTCTAATGTCCTTCTGCTGAAATGCAAAGGAGATGATAAGTAGATTAACGAGCACTTCCTGCTCTTGCAGGAAGGATGGGGGAGGGGGGCAGTACGCCTACTGCAAAGTATATTAAATAAGTGATGGAAGGCATTGTTGTTACCGGACAATAAAGCCAGACACAGTGACAGAGACAGAGACTTGGAGCAGGGTGAAAATAACGGTGAAAACAAACGGTTCAAAGTCTTTCCATTCTAAAAATTCAGTATGACAGGATCTTTTATTGCCTTGTTCTAACCTCATTTGTTCCAACAGCTGTCGCTTCCTGAAAGAAAACCCCCACGACAGTTGGATTCTGTTATTTTTCGACGCACGCTGACACGGTTTGAATGTGGGAGATTCAATCAAAACATCTGTCGTTCTCTGTGTCTTGTCAGTTGCATTCCTATCAAATGAAGGCTAGGGTTTCAGCCACACATGTTGTTTTAACCAATATTCATTTTAACATGCAACATGTACACACACACACACGTAGATTTGGTTTCATATTACATACCGTGATCCTCATTTGAGTGAACCTTTGATCTGGGGAGGCATGCTTGCCGCCTTGGGTCCAAGGAAATGCATAATATACTAATCTTAACAATAGATGATACTCAATTATAATAATTCATATAATTACAAATTAGATAGATTGTTGTTTGTGTTCCTCCCCTCACGCGTCAGTTAGTTTCCCCCATCTAGTATATACACTCCCCAATGTCTCTATCGGAGGAAATCCCCTTTTTTGATTTGATCTTAATATTATATTGACCTTGGTTATGTTTATGGTCATAAAGGTCCACTACCTTTAACATTTATTGAGGATTGTAATAAACCCCTTTTTTTTTTTTTTTTTACCTGGGCTGAGAACTTGTTGCAACAAGCAGGTGTTACTTTTGCTTTAGCCCTGCAGTACTGCAAGAGCCTCACACAGTATACTTTCACCCCAGTCTAGTTCCTGTGTCACTTCCAGACTCCAAAACCTGCTACTTTCTTATCCTGCATCAATTGATTTACCAGAAACTGCACAGACACTCTGTGTATGTGTGATGGTGCACACATGTGTCTGTGTGTGTGTGTGTGTGTGTGCATATGTGCACGAGTGTGTGTGCGTGTTTGTGTGTGTCGTACGCCCTTGCTATCTGTGACAGTTTTAGATTTGAAATTCCCCATTGTGTCTGGCTGTCACCATGTTAAACAGCCCCCTGCCCCGGCTCGCTCCTCCTCATCCTCGCGGTTCAGGAAGCCCCCTGGTGCAGATGCTGACTGACCCCCCCCCCCCCCCCCCCCCTATTATCTGTAGTCTGCTCGTGTGGGTCTGGTCCAAACCGGAGTGGGAACGCCCACCGCTCTCTCCTGCCGCGCTGAGCTCACAGTGGCACCACAGACCTCGGCGCTCTGCTCTCTGGTCTCCGCGTTGAGCTCGCGTGACTCATGGTGGAAGCTCAGGGCGTTTCAGTTGAAGGCATGTGTGTCAAGAGACAGATTTGTGGGTGCTAGGGGCTGGCACGCGGCGGCTATATGGGCAGCCATGGATTTGACTCAGTGGGCCTCAGTGTAGTTAATGTTTGTGCGTCATGGGAGCAGGGCTTCCTGTTCATAAGAAAGCACTTGGCCACTGCAGTCTCTCTCTCTCTCTCTCTCTCTCTCTCTCTCTCTCTCTCTCTCTGTCTCTCTCTCTCTCTCTCTGTCTCTCTCTCTCTCTCTCTCTCTCTCTCTCTCTCTCTCTCTCTCTCTCTCTCTCTCTCTCTCTCTTATCTCTCTCCCGGCTGCTGTAAACATTGGATCTGAGCGTGTTATGACTATAAAGCCGCCAGCCATCGCCGAGAAGAACATCCATTGTTGAGAGGCCCCCCACAATAGAGACAGGGGCCCAAACCAGTGTGGGGTCGGTCGTAGGGGGGGGGGGGGGGAGCGATACATCAGGGGCCCCGAGGTGACGCGCGACAGGAAGTGGTGTCGGTACGAGAGACTAGGAAGAGGAGTCACCTCCGCTGTTCTCTGATCTCCGACCCTGTTGTCCTGCGCCGTTGACCAAAGGCAACCCGGAGGTGTCCGCCATTTTTTTTACGGGACACAAGTTACAGGTCACGGACCGTCGACGTTGACCCATCGCCCCCCGTAACCCACCGCCCCGCCTCCCGCCTCCCGCCTCCCGCCTCCCCCTGCTTCCTTCCTTGTGTGTGGAGTCAATAATAGATCAATAGCAGACAGACCTGAGCAGACGATCCAAGATGACACGCAGCACTGGTGAGCCCGGGTGAGATGGACGTACATCAGGAGTGAGTCACTGATTAGCTTCTTGTTTGTTTGGTGTTTGTCTGGTGTTTGTCTGTCTTTTTGCGACTTTAATTGGACAGATCCTTGGGAGTTAGATTCGATTTTTGTTGTGAAACCCGCATGGTGCTGACATAATTATGGTGAACTGTCCCCCCATTCCCTGGAACAAGCACACGCCTTTAACCGTTACACGACTCCCTATTCATTCTGCCTGTTATCCGTCTGTGATGAATGGGTGCGTGCATGTGTTTGCATGCTTCTATGTGTGTGTGTGTGTGTGTGTGTGTGTGTGTGTGTGTGTATGTCACAAGTTCCTTCAGGAAGGGGGGGACTTCTTCATAAAGCATTCTGTTTGGATACGGTTGACAAAGTAAATTAGATGTTTTTAAGTGCAGCGCTTCATCACAATTACCTTCTTAGCATGTTTCACGCCTCCTACTTACTAGGCAACTAGGCTGGCATTACACACTCGATTTCAGTCTTGCCCTGCCGAAAACCCATGTTCTGAGACCCCTAAACTAGACGACATTCAGAGCCCACCCCCCCCCCCCCTTCCAACTGAGTCTACCAAGTCAGATGGCCCTCGTATCGGCCTTTAAACCCCGCCTCTGACCCTTGGGCCACACACCCTGACCCTACAACCCCAACAAGAGCCAGATCCAACTCCAAAACATCTAGGGGTTAGTACAGAATACATGAGTCAGTAAACGTTAGTCAGTAGTACTCCACATTCCAGACGGAACCACAAGAAGATGTGTGGTATGTGGTGGTGGCCAGTATAGCTTACCGCTGAGCGCTGGGCTAGCATGAAGTAAAAGGCGGGGAAGTGGTGAACCACATCTTCACGGAAAGCACCCGATAGCTGATACTGGACATTATTCTGGTGCTGATGTGGTCCCTACCAAACAGTCACACACAAGAAACTGTTGCCATAAAGAAGGCCTAAACACAGAATCAAAAAGACTAGCTGCCTTAAGATGCAAAACATAAGCTTTATTGACAAGGCTGCTGACCCAAAAGTGAAGGTAGCTCAGAAAAAGGGCATTCAGCTCTTTTGTAAAAAGCCCTTATAATAAAGCTTTTTTTAAATAGTGTGTGTCTTGGTTTTGTTGTTTGTGGTTTGAGGGTGGGTCAGGTTGTCGGAGTCAGAGACCAGATTGTTTTCTGTTGAGGAACGTAGGGGAGGGTGGAGGAATCTTCAGGGAGGAACCCTGAGGCAGAATAGGATGACCTCGGCACAACCCTGGGCCTGGTCTCTCTGTGTGTGGTAGTGAAGCCCCCCCCCCCCCCCCCCCCCTGTCCCATCCCGTCCCGTCCCGTCTCTCGTTGTGCTTTGTTGGGTGTACTCATTAACAGGGGCGTGGTGATTTGGGGACCTGGGCCGGTACATCCCCCCCACCCAAAAGAAAAGGTATGGGTCTTATTCAACTAGCAGCCACCGTGGTTCTTATATCCTTATATTATATTCTCATATTGGTTCTAAATGCTGTTGATTAGTGTTAAGACCCCAATATGGACACAAGGCGAATAGCTCAATAAGTATACATTCCCTGCAGAGCTCTATAAAGGGTCGGGTGTTGTGGTCGGGTTAGTCCTGTGTTAATCTACGCCACTCCTACGTAACCATGACCAAATCAAAGTCTGGACATGTCACTTCACCGGTCATTGAGTAGCAGTCTGAAACCATGGCCTTTATATCGCCGTTCAGACACTGGTGGT
The DNA here is from genome assembly GCF_031168955.1 of Gadus macrocephalus. Lineage (NCBI taxonomy): Eukaryota > Metazoa > Chordata > Actinopteri > Gadiformes > Gadidae > Gadus > Gadus macrocephalus. The sequence goes on from NC_082397.1 coordinate 4,444,350, forward strand.
CGGTCATGCTGAAGCGCAGCGTAAAAAAAAAAACACAATTATATCACCCCTCCCCACACCCGCCCCCTGCTTCTTGTTCTAAAGCTGGACTCAACAGCTGTATGGTCCACACCCGACAGATGCACATGTTCTCATATCACCCAGTAGAATAAAAAGGAGTTGGGCGGAAAAAAGGGGGCTCCTGTTACCTACAACCTATGACCTTTGCTCTAATGCCTCGGTGGAAGGGGGGAGGGGGTGGAGGAGTTTGAGGAGTGGTCACTTCATTTAAAGAACACAATATTCCTTTGGAAGTCCCCAGTGGCAGTTGTGGCTCCCGCCCTGAAGGAATCCGTTGGCCAGTGGTTACACCCACGCCCTCCCAGGAAACGCACTGGGATTATCTGGCAGGAAAAAGCCTTGTTTAAAGCCATGCTTAACGACCTAACAGCTTCACATTGCAACACCATTTGTTTTGTCTCCTGACCTGGATCTATCCCATCGTGTTCAAACAGAGAGCCAGTGTTAGCAGAAAACAGCATGTTCTCAATCACTCGATGTCTTCCAGCATGCACAGCGAATAGATCAAGAGATAAGATGTTAAAGCTCCTGTTTAGGGGTCCTGGTAGGGGTGTGTTTCCCAAGGCACTCGGGGCGCTACCACTGCGAGACAGCTGTCCAGCCTCATCTGAGCTCGGCCAGACAGCCCTGCGTGTACAGCCAGACACCCGTCGGCCACGAAAGTTGCCTTAGGCCTCCGGTCTCCGATTTGGAGCGGGATTATATTTTTTTTGGTCAAGCTTGGAGGGTAAGGGGACAACGTTGTTATAGGGTTGCTGTCCTATTATTTATGCTATGGTAATCCTGTTCAGAGTCTGGTTGTTGTTGTTTTTAGGTAAGGTTACCGTGTTAAGAGTCAAGGGAGTCAAGTCTCTCGTTTTATGGACGGGGTCACGGGTCACTAGGCTGCGGCTGGGCATTCCTCCCCAGCCTTTGTCAGGCGTTGGGGCCGGAGTCAGACTGATTAGACTCTGGGGATAGGTGAGGTGGCACACCTGTTGTGCATATGGAAATGGTTGAGGATTGTATTCATTGTTAGACAGATAGATGTGGTTTCGCCTCATGCTGTTTCCCCCCCCGCCCTGACAGACACTGGGGGCCAGAGCCGCGTCTCTGACCCCCAGTGTTGGTTGATAAATACCCCCGCTCTACCGCCGCTCCCCGCCGGATCTCTTTCTCGGACTCCCAGTTTTAGTTGATAAATATGTTTCACCTTCATCCTGTTCTCATCCTCCTCCCTGCCAGATGTCCGCCTCTAACCCCCTTTTGTTCTTCGGGGACTCGATCAACGAGTAACTGAGGGTGTTGGCATTCGTATCAAATGGCCTTTATTTAGTCTTACAGCCCAACAACAGATCCCTGTCCCTGACCCTCTATATTTAGCTGATTAAATCCCCCTCCCTTTTAGACACTGGTTTCTCCTCCCTCCACTACACTTGAGGAGTTAATCAAACTATTCATGTGTACACACCTTCAACATGGCAAGAATAATGGAAGAATAATGGGAGAATAATGGGAGAAGTAAGGTAGCCATGGAAGGACTCTGGTGGTTGTTTTGGGTATCTTGCGTGAGCCCACGAATAAAGTGCATAACAAACAGTGGCGTCACAAGGCTGCTTAATTCGGGGCTAAAGCCCCGGATTTTGTTTAATTAGCCCAGAATCTTATTTTTTTGTAAAGAAAAACGCCCCTCGTTTACCGCACAACACCAGAGCAGGACCCAAGGAACAGTGCATGCTTCCGCAATCCACCAGTGCTCAGCGGCCAAGCCTGGTATTGCAGCTGTTTTAGCGGGCTGTGGACGGGTCCCTCGATTCATGGAGTCCCAGAAGTAGATATCCCCATTCACTCCAATACAAGTGGGGAACAGGAATGTGTCTCCGCAAAATAATTCTGGATATCAATCAAAGGCTCATAATTATCTTTATACCATGTACTAATAAAATGTAAGTTTTCTCTTTTCAGAACGTCACCTCAAGCGTTTTATTTTATTTATGTATTTTTTGCAGGAGAAGGAGGAGTGGGCAGCTAAAAGGAGTCGTAGTGAAACAAATGTTGTTTCGGCCCGGCAAAATAATGTCAAATACTAATTGTTGTCCAGATGGCAGGAGGAGTGTAATTTAAAGATCACATGTAGAGAATCATCGGGGTTATTAACTTATACTTCAATGGTCGGTAAACAATACTGTGCTCGCTCTGACCTCTCGTGGATGATGCTACAATGCTAACAATGCAAGTTAACGAGAATATTTCTGCATCCGGCACGCCATGCACGAGGGAGTTCGCCAGGCGCCCATGATGCGGAAGCAAATCTCTCCTTGATGTTCCTTTGCGCCACTGAGCAGTTTTCATAGGAATGAATGGGCGGCCATGTTTTAGTCCGCTGTCTTTCCTTTGATAGGTCCATGCAACAGAGCCACGGGTGAGTCAGTACACTTCAGCAGTCGGTCTCAGTGTTTACAACAGGTTAGTAGTGAGCACAAGCTCTAGATTTCACTATGTCTTTATTATATGTCAGCAATTCTTAGATTATTGGGAAGTATGACCGGTTCGCCCGAGTCAGTCTTGCCTTGCCGAAAACCCATGTTCTGAGACCCCTAAACTAGACGACATTCAGAGCCCACCCCCCCCTTCCGACTGAGTCTACCAGGTCAGATGGCCCTCGTATCGGCCTTTAGACCCCGCCTCTGACCCTTGGGCCACACACCCTGACCCTACAACCCCAACAAGAGCCAGATCCAACTCCAAAACATCTAGGGGTTAGTCCAGAATACATGAGTCAGTAAACGTTAGTCAGTAGTGCTCCACATTCCAGACGGAACCACAAGAAGATGTGTGGGATGTGGTGGTGGCCAGTATAGTGGAGGTAGGCCTGCCCACTTATGCTCAAAGGACAACGGCCCAAAGAATGGAGCAAGAAACAGTCAGATAGCAACAGGGAATGAAGAAAGGCAATTGCAGAGTGAAAGTAAAAAGTTAAGTGCAAACAAGAAATTAACAAAGAAAGACAATACAAGGTTAATAAGAAACGAATGAAGAAAAACATGTAAAGAATGCATACATGACTGTGTGACTCACATCTCAATGTACTTTTTCTGAATGTTTACTGTTTGTTTGTTTGTGAATGAGGCACTTTTGTGTTTGGGCAAAGGGAAGTTTGTGAAAATTGGTTTACATTTTTTACCATTGGTATTTATTAATATTTACTGGTAACCATGGAATGCATTAATTTCCCCGCTGAGAAGAATCTCTTTGCATCTTTTTTTTTTTTCCTGTTTCATATCCTGATTTCAAATGAGATTATATAAGTATGATTGCAAGATATGAATAAAAACACATTGTATCGTATCGTATTGTATTTCAATTCAGACTAGAAGTGAGGAAATTATTCTAGTCACTAATGGTAGTTAGTTATTAGTTGGATGTCCCGTGTGCTTTACACAGTAGAAACAAACATGTGGATTCCAGGGGCATCTCAAAATAAAGTAGCCTAGTCCTTCTAGATAGTCCTTCTGGCAAGAGAATAAACGGGTTTAAAAACATAACCAGACTGTTTACCACCTCAAGTGAATTGACCTATCCAATCTCCAGTCATATATATATATATATATATATATATAGTATATGCTACACGTGAACCTCCTAAAATGGTTAGTTATCTCAGGATATTGGGCAATATCCTATGATTGAGATCTCAAACTTGTTTTAGCGCACGTGACGGACGTCTTGTCACGCTAATAAAAACAAATAAACCGCTAATAAAAACAAATAAATCCCGGAAAAAGTGTTATCTTGTTTATTTTTGGAGTGTTCACATGTAGTATATACTAAAACAATTATTCACCTCTTTGGCGAATAATTGTTAAATATATGTATAGGTAAGGTCTGTCTCGCTTGTATTCATTTTACTCTGAAATAACTTGAATGGAACTTTAGATGATTGGGAATAAGCAGCACAGCAGTCAGGTAGCTATTTAAAGCTATAATAAACTGCGTATTAAGTTTATTTAGGTTAAGCATTATGAAAAAAATTGCAAGTGCAATAAAGCATACAAAAAATAAATGCCGGGCTAAGCCCCCCCAGATGCTTCAGAAACCTAGAAACGCCCCTGGTAACAAAGTATTGACTTGGCATTTTTGGAAGAAAAGGACTTGGGGAACTTGGAAACCTTGATATTTTTAACAATCTTCCATTACCGCACACACTGGTGGAGGGGCTCTTATGCCAGCATTGAACATCTTCTCTACCTGGAACTGCTTGCCAGCGCCTGATAAACTGGTTGGTACAACAAAAGCCTGTGTGTCAAAGGAGCGCAGAAAAGTGGCGTAGCAAATCAACTTGAGGCCATTGGCGTGTCATAGGGCCACAGCCCAATTATTCAGTTATGCCTTTTCAATGTAATTGTAGGGAATGAAGAAAGGCAATTGCAGAGTGAAAGTAAAAAGTTAAGTGCAAACAAGAAATTAACAAAGAAAGACAATACAAGGTTAATAAGAAACGAATGAAGAAAAACATGTAAAGAATGCATACATGACTGTGTGACTCACATCTCAATGTACTTTTTCTGAATGTTTACTGTTTGTTTGTTTGTGAATGAGGCACTTTTGTGTTTGGGCAAAGGGAAGTTTGTGAAAATTGGTTTACATTTTTTACCATTGGTATTTATTAATATTTACTGGTAACCATGGAATGCATTAATTTCCCCGCTGAGAAGAATCTCTTTGCATCTTTTTTTTTTTTCCTGTTTCATATCCTGATTTCAAATGAGATTATATAAGTATGATTGCAAGATATGAATAAAAACACATCGTATCGTATCGTATTGTATTTCAATTCAGACTAGAAGTGAGGAAATTATTCTAGTCACTAATGGTAGTTAGTTATTAGTTGGATGTCCCGTGTGCTTTACACAGTAGAAACAAACATGTGGATTCCAGGGGCATCTCAAAATAAAGTAGCCTAGTCCTTCTAGATAGTCCTTCTGGCAAGAGAATAAACGGGTTTAAAAACATAACCAGACTGTTTACCACCTCAAGTGAATTGACCTATCCAATCTCCAGTCATATATATATATATATATATATATATATATAGTATATGCTACACGTGAACCTCCTAAAATGGTTAGTTATCTCAGGATATTGGGCAATATCCTATGATTGAGATCTCAAACTTGTTTTAGCGCACGTGACGGACGTCTTGTCACGCTAATAAAAACAAATAAACCGCTAATAAAAACAAATAAATCCCGGAAAAAGTGTTATCTTGTTTATTTTTGGAGTGTTCACATGTAGTATATACTAAAACAATTATTCACCTCTTTGGCGAATAATTGTTAAATATATGTATAGGTAAGGTCTGTCTCGCTTGTATTCATTTTACTCTGAAATAACTTGAATGGAACTTTAGATGATTGGGAATAAGCAGCACAGCAGTCAGGTAGCTATTTAAAGCTATAATAAACTGCGTATTAAGTTTATTTAGGTTAAGCATTATGAAAAAAATTGCAAGTGCAATAAAGCATACAAAAAATAAATGCCGGGCTAAGCCCCCCCAGATGCTTCAGAAACCTAGAAACGCCCCTGGTAACAAAGTATTGACTTGGCATTTTTGGAAGAAAAGGACTTGGGGAACTTGGAAACCTTGATATTTTTAACAATCTTCCATTACCGCACACACTGGTGGAGGGGCTCTTATGCCAGCATTGAACATCTTCTCTACCTGGAACTGCTTGCCAGCGCCTGATAAACTGGTTGGTACAACAAAAGCCTGTGTGTCAAAGGAGCGCAGAAAAGTGGCGTAGCAAATCAACTTGAGGCCATTGGCGTGTCATAGGGCCACAGCCCAATTATTCAGTTATGCCTTTTCAATGTAATTGTAGGGAATGAAGAAAGGCAATTGCAGAGTGAAAGTAAAAAGTTAAGTGCAAACAAGAAATTAACAAAGAAAGACAATACAAGGTTAATAAGAAACGAATGAAGAAAAACATGTAAAGAATGCATACATGACTGTGTGACTCACATCTCAATGTACTTTTTCTGAATGTTTACTGTTTGTTTGTTTGTGAATGAGGCACTTTTGTGTTTGGGCAAAGGGAAGTTTGTGAAAATTGGTTTACATTTTTTACCATTGGTATTTATTAATATTTACTGGTAACCATGGAATGCATTAATTTCCCCGCTGAGAAGAATCTCTTTGCATCTTTTTTTTTTTTCCTGTTTCATATCCTGATTTCAAATGAGATTATATAAGTATGATTGCAAGATATGAATAAAAACACATCGTATCGTATCGTATTGTATTTCAATTCAGACTAGAAGTGAGGAAATTATTCTAGTCACTAATGGTAGTTAGTTATTAGTTGGATGTCCCGTGTGCTTTACACAGTAGAAACAAACATGTGGATTCCAGGGGCATCTCAAAATAAAGTAGCCTAGTCCTTCTAGATAGTCCTTCTGGCAAGAGAATAAACGGGTTTAAAAACATAACCAGACTGTTTACCACCTCAAGTGAATTGACCTATCCAATCTCCAGTCATATATATATATATATATATATATATATATAGTATATGCTACACGTGAACCTCCTAAAATGGTTAGTTATCTCAGGATATTGGGCAATATCCTATGATTGAGATCTCAAACTTGTTTTAGCGCACGTGACGGACGTCTTGTCACGCTAATAAAAACAAATAAACCGCTAATAAAAACAAATAAATCCCGGAAAAAGTGTTATCTTGTTTATTTTTGGAGTGTTCACATGTAGTATATACTAAAACAATTATTCACCTCTTTGGCGAATAATTGTTAAATATATGTATAGGTAAGGTCTGTCTCGCTTGTATTCATTTTACTCTGAAATAACTTGAATGGAACTTTAGATGATTGGGAATAAGCAGCACAGCAGTCAGGTAGCTATTTAAAGCTATAATAAACTGCGTATTAAGTTTATTTAGGTTAAGCATTATGAAAAAAATTGCAAGTGCAATAAAGCATACAAAAAATAAATGCCGGGCTAAGCCCCCCCAGATGCTTCAGAAACCTAGAAACGCCCCTGGTAACAAAGTATTGACTTGGCATTTTTGGAAGAAAAGGACTTGGGGAACTTGGAAACCTTGATATTTTTAACAATCTTCCATTACCGCACACACTGGTGGAGGGGCTCTTATGCCAGCATTGAACATCTTCTCTACCTGGAACTGCTTGCCAGCGCCTGATAAACTGGTTGGTACAACAAAAGCCTGTGTGTCAAAGGAGCGCAGAAAAGTGGCGTAGCAAATCAACTTGAGGCCATTGGCGTGTCATAGGGCCACAGCCCAATTATTCAGTTATGCCTTTTCAATGTAATTGCGAATCTTGTAGCTGTTCTTTAACAAATGGGATTTCTGAGTGATTGCATA